>NC_054473.1:104136687-104436687 GCF_017639515.1 Carcharodon carcharias | reverse complement strand
GGGGGGGGTGGGGTTTAAGCAGTGACTGGCTGAATAGGGAAGCTGTGGCATCGTGGTATTGTCACTGGACTAGTAGTCCAGAATTCTGGGTTAATGGTCCGGGACCTGGGTTCAAATCCCACCACGCAGATGCTGGTAATAGTGCTGAAGTTCTGTGCTCCACAACTTGCCATGCCCCTACCTAAGCTTTTTCCAATGCAGCTAGAACACTGGCATTTACCCAGCAATTTATGAAGCTTCCAAGGTATGTCCTGTACACAGAAAGCAGGACAAATCCAACCCAGTAAACTACTGCTCCATCAGTCTGCTCTCGGTCATCAGTGAAGTGATGGAAGGGGATGACATTCAAACAATACATGGCTCATCAACGCTCAGTTTGGGTTCCAGCAGGGCATGTCAACTCTTTATTTAATCACAGCCCTCGGTCCAGCATCTACGAAAGAGCTAAGCGGCAGTGCTGAGTTGGAAGTGCTTGTCCTTGGCTGCATTTTACCAAGTGTATCATCAAAGAGCCCTTTCAAAACTCGAGTCAGTGGGAAAGATCTCCACTGGTTGGACCTATAGCTAGAAGAAGAGTGATTGTTAATAGTCAATCATCTCAGCTCCAGAATATCACTGCAGGAGCTCCTCAGGGTAATATCCTAGGCCCAGCCATCTTCAGCGGCTTCTTTGATGACCTTCCCAACATCATAAGGTCAGAAGCAGGGTTTCTCGCTGATGATTGTCCAATGTTCACTTATCTTCGTGGTTCCTCAGCTACTGAAACATTCCAAATGAAGAAAGACCTAGAAAGCATCCAGGCTTTGTCTGCCAAGTGGCAAGTACCATTTATGCTATGTAATGACTACAACAGAAAACCTAACCATCGCCCCTTGACATTCAAGGTCGTTGCCATCGTTAAACATCCGAACGCCATCAACATTCTGGGGGCTACCATTGCTAGGAGCTGAACTGGACGGGTCAGATAAATATTGTTCAGATGCCAGGAGTTCTGCATCGAAAAACTGACCTTATGACTCCCCAAAGTCTATCCACCTTCTACATGGCACATGTCAGAAATGTGATGGAATACCATCCACTTGCCTGAATGACTGCGGCTCCCAGGACACTCAAGATGCTCAACATCACTCAGCCTGCTTGATTTGCACCTCATCCACAAACACTCACTCCCACCACCACCGACACACGATGGCAGCATTGTGCACCATCTACAAGAGGCCCTGCAGGAACTCAACAAGAAACCTTAGAGAGCACATTCCAAACCTAATTCTACTAGCACTTAGAAGGGCAAACGCCGCAGCAGAAGTTAACAACACGACCTATAAGTTCCGTTCCAAGCCAGTCGACATCCTGACTTAGAAATATGTTGCCGTTCCTTCACTGTCGTGGCGTCAAGATCCTGGAACTCCTTCCCTAACCACACTGTGGGTGTTCCGACATCACACGGACTGTGGTGTCTCAAGGAAGCAGCTCACCACCAGCTTCTCAAAGGCAATACGAGTGGTAAATAAACGTTGGCCCAGGTGGCGACATCTACATGCCATCAATGAATAAACCAAGTGGACATATAAGATATTTCTTCGTTATCATTAAGAGCTTTCATAGAGAGGCCATGTCGAATACAATATCACAGACAGGGCATGTATCGATGCCTTAATTGCAAGATTTTCATGATCTTGGGAGAAGGTAAAATATAAGGCATTGGTGATGGTAATCTGGACAGTTCACAGTGGCAGTTAGCATCAAACGTAGAAATAGGAAAATAGGGAGGACCTATCCATGGTTTGAAACATAGTGCAGAACAGGCGGCTTCAGATTTGTTGGTTACTGGGGCCAGTTCGAGGAGAAGAAGCATGTTCCAAGGTGGAACTTCTACAGCCCAAGATCTGGAACCAAGACTTCAGGGGTCTATAGTCTGCTGTGATGAATTACCCAAATATCTCTTGTGGTCAGGAATGTCTGATTTGCGAGCAAAGATCATTGTCATTCTATGATCGCGGTGCCCAAACATTGCAAAGCTGAATGATCACTCAATCGGCTGGTGTCCTTGCAGTTGAAGGTACAATTTGGAAAGTCGAAAGTAAACTACCCTAGTTTCATACAGACAGAGAATCTGGCGCAGGTAATACATGGCTTGAATGCACTCTTATTATTGACGCATGTCTGCAAAGAAATCCCTGCCGGAAACTCCATGCAACAATTTACAAAATCCTTTCTGTGTAACTGCAGCAGAGATGCAAATACAAACAGGATGTCCTTCAGGGTTAATATCTTCACCGGCAATCTTGAATGACGATAGTGCAAGTTTTAGTTAATAGTCAATTGGTAGATAGAGATCTCAAGTATCAGGAAAACACACGTACTGTAACGCCCACATGAAATCAGATATCCTCGTGTAATTCAGTTCTTATTCTTTATTCAAGACACATTTTAATGAAAATGATCACTTCAATTCAGCTACTAAAGATGTTCAGAGCCTTGCTTCACTGCATGATCGTTCTGCCATTAAGTTGCACAGGTAAATTTACTCTGTAGCCCTCTTTTTTTAAGAATGAACGTTCTTTCATTACCGTGATTGATGGATATAAAGTTCTTTGTTAGTTTTTGCATTACTGTCCGCTCCTTTTCCGGTGTGTATTTGAGTTTCTTTTCTCTCTCTCAATTTTTGTCAGCTAGGCTGCTAAATCTGATGTTTGTTTCAGTAACGTTGAGTTTATTTTTTTTTTGACAGACGCTCGTGAACCTTCATCGACCGGGACAGAAGCTGCCGAGTCCGCAGTGAGGGAAGGCGACACAGTTACTCTTTACTGCACGTATCCCATCCTTTCAGACAGGAGACCAGCGAAAGTGCATTGGTGGAGAGACAGGAGGGAAAGGTTTTTGGAGGAAATCTGGACAGTAGAATCCGGCTTTATTACCTAAATCAAGGTGGAGCTGCCTTAAAATTAGAGGACGTGAGATATGAGGATGCCGGGCTCTATAGCTGCAGGGTGACGTATCCAGTTGTTGTAAACGGAACCAGCACTAAACTGGTTGTATATGGTGAGTGTCAGCGAGAGGCATAATCATAGTTCACCCCCTTGAGTAACACGTACTGTGCACAATTTTAGGGCCATTATTTGATTTTTGCTTTAGGAAAGCCGGCTTCATTGATTCATTCAGTAATAATGAGCGTTAATTACATTTGCAGCGTTTATTTCCCATCTGTTTGCTGTTTAGAAGTGGTTGTAAGTCGCCTTCACGATACTTTGTATCTCGTGCTTTGAAAATAATGCCACAATGCCATTAAGCAGTTAGCTCTTGGACATTGACCCAACCACGACAAGACGAATTGCGATATCTACCTAAATCTGGATGATGTGTGAATTATTGCATCAACGGATGCGTATTCCCAGGCACTCGAAACATCAGCACCGTTGGCGGACAGCTTTAGTGTTTAGAGCTGTGGAAGGGGTACCAAACAATCAGAATTCCTCACCTTGGGTGTTTGATCTCTTGCTGAAAGTTGATACAGCTGAAATCACCCAGGTAAGTGGAGACAATTCTCTCACTTTCCTGAACTGCACGGTGTAGGTGGCGCAAACTATTCAGAGAGTTGAATGGTGAGTCAACCGTGCCAGAATCCTTATTTGTGTGCTACCCAATTTGCCGTATTAACAGGCCATTCTGTTTATACTCTTAATTCTGAACTCCATGTTGTTGATTGTAAAGACATTGCCTGTCACATGTAGAAGGATAGGCTCTTACTCGAGATGGTAAATACTTGACACCCTTGTCGCATGAATGTTGCTTATCGTTTGTCTGAAAACGCGAATTTTGAATGGAACTGAACCAAAGACAAAAGCTGACTTTGGATGGAAGGATGTTCACTGATGAAACAGCTGAATGTGGCTGTACCTAATCCAGAGTAGAGTGGAAATTTGGAGAGATGTGCCAGCGCTTGGATGATTGACATGCAACAGCACAATTATTATCCATTGTATAAAGTATAACTCCAGCCAGGAAAGAGTGTTTCCCCTCATTCACAATGATTTATCTTGAACACATATTTCCAACTCAATATTTGTCATGAACAGTTTCGAAATACGTTATTCATTAGCTATTGTTTCTGCATAATTTTTAGCCATTTATTTGAGAAATTCTGTCAATAACGATTATTGTTCGTCTGAACTTATATTTTCATCTATCATTCAGAGCTTCAAGAAGTAAATTGAATAAAATATAATATATAAAAAGCTAAACGTTGGGAAAAAGCCTAGCCAAAAATTATGAAAAATACATTCCAATAGTTTTGCGTTATAAAACTTATATATAAATTGGAATTTTTACTATAAAATGTACTAAATAAACCAAGCACTCAAAACGGCAAATAGGCTTTGACAATCCAAATACGATTGACCTCCATGTATGTTTGCTTTGCTTAAAAACCGAGATATGCCTCAGTCGTTGCGTGCCATGCGTTAAAATGAAAACAATGTGCATTTGTATATGCAGCCGGTCTTACTTTGCAAGGTAGATCATTTGTAACCTTTACCTTACATGGTCTCACTTTTCTACATGTTGCGAAATGATAGTTCACCTTTACCTAAGTGCCAGTTTCAAAGGAAAAACAAAGCATTAACTTGAATTACGATAACTCTAAAATATGAATGTAACCTATAAAGAAAGAACATGCAGGACTCTAATCCTTCAACTGAAATTTCATAAGTTGTTCTATTTAAAAAAACGCACACAATCAGCTAATTACTGGAGAGTGCAGTCATTGTTCTGTCCCGCTGATACTTGGGAATGTTTTGCCCAGAATCTAAATCTCACTATTAACAAGCAGATTAATCAGGAGTTTAATCGAGGGCTTTTATCTACATCTGGCTGTTGAACAGCCAGGGCAAATTATTTACACAGACATCACATTGAGCATCCATCGAACTTACATTAAAATCGTTTAACTTCTTTGAATGTGAGTTTGACTCATTTTATAATATCCAGTTACAATGTTGTGGGTGTTAGCTTATTGCGGTCTCAGGAGGCGTCTCTAGATGGATGAGGCCATAATGACACTAAAGAAAAAACGTAATTAGTGTCTGGACGTTCAGTGCGGTTTTATGATGTTTTTCCCGGTTTCCCAGTGATAGAATTTGCTTCAGGTGCTCCTACCTCAGCCCAAACTAAAAACTAACACTTTTTTTTGTAGTCCCTCCGACACTTCTCCAGATAGTCATCAAACGGTCGGAGGGCCGCTCATCAGTTCCTCTGACTCTTGTGTGTATAACGTCTGTGTTTTTCCTGGAGCATATGAACATCACTTTGTATAACAATGGATCAGAAGTTAGAGAGGCGATGGAACAAATCAAGCAGCAGAACACGACAGGACTGTATGAGGTTTCAAGCTATCTAACTGAGACAGAGCCTGTGGAGAGCGAGACGGTTTACACGCTGCCAGGTGTCTCACATCTCTCTTTGGATGCCAGCCAATGTCAGCTACACCTTCTCCACTTTGGGTAGGCTGAATCAATTATATTAATTATGTTGTATTGTGATATGCTTAGAAAAGTATGTTAATTTTTGTCGCTAGTTCTATCAGCCACCGCACAACACTGATGCAACTTACAGTTACATAATTCCTTGTACAACCTATTGCTCATGTCCAACGATATGTTCTGGCCGGGTAGATTTGCTCACAGATTGGTTTGGTTTTTTGAGCATGGCCGTCCATTTGAGCTTAAAACTTGATATACTATTCCGAACACCTCCTTAAGGACGGCGTGTGAAGACCTGGTCTTTAAAAGCAGTTGCAAATACTTGCAGATACAAATGAATCCTTAAGGTTCTTTGCCCATGTGGCAGACGTAAACAACTTTCAGGTTTTAGGCTAAATTGAAAAATCTTCCCTTTCTAAATATTATATTAAATCTGTAATCTATCCCACCCACAAACATATAGATGTAGATGGTAATTTAGTTGAAATAACCGATAACACCCTGTAAGTTGAAACTTGCCTTTTGTTTCGTGATTGGATATTGGACTCTTAGCCCGCATAAGGTTCGAAGATCAGTTGTTGCTGCTCTGTTAATGATGCAGCTATAAATAGAAGCTGAGATCTGCAGGTTTGATAACTTTTTTTTTCTCCATTCTGGCCTTTAGCCGACCCCTGGAATATATTATCTTCAGGGACTCATAATTCCCCTTGGTATTGCCCGAGGGACCCACTTAGTTGAATCACATTTGTTTTACACGCGAAATGGCGCTATTTCCAGCAATGACTCTGACTGTAAATTGAGTAAGTACAATCCTGCTATCGCAACAGAAATACTCGGCGTTACTGAAGTCACCAAACGTAAAGACAATTTTCACAGATGGCAATTAGTTCCATACGAAGGCTTTTATAATTGATCAGGGGCCAGAGGCAGTGAACCATATTTTTTTCCTGATTCTAGTCTTGTCTTGAAATAATTTCGCGCAATTTCAGCCGGATAGGTGGCAATTTCCCCATCAGAGCATTCAATTCCACTTTAATAATTTTATGTTCTGTTTATTTATATTATTCTTTTTTGGATCGTGAGCTCCGCTGGCTGGTTTGGATATGTCTATTCTTCATTTCCCTTGAAAAGGAATTGGTTGAGCCGTATTATTGAACTGCTCAGTCCAGTGGTGTATATAAGCCCATAGTGCTGCTCGAAAGGGAGTTACAGTATATTCATCGAGGAAAACGAAGAAACGGCTTTATAGGTGCACGTTATAGTTGCGTTTGGGCTGGAGGGGCACTTGTATGTGTCAATGTTTCCTTTGCGTATGCTTCCCTTGCCTTCCGAGGTGTTCGAATTACAGATTTTGAAGGTCTTTTCGAAAGAGGTTTGGCGAGTTGCGTCAATGTATCATATGGATAGTACACGCTGCTTTTCATTGCGTGTCGGTGGTGGAAAGAGTTAATGTTGAAAGTTTTAGACAAAGTCGAGCTTCTTCACTGTTTTTGGAGCTAAGCTCATCCTGGCAGGTGGAGAATATCTCATCACGAGCTGCACTTTTTGTGAGGGCGGGATATCTTATATATTTAATATCATCTTAAGAAAGGGAAGATTTTTCAATTTGGTCAGTAAGTCTGCATAAGCCGTCTTAAGGACGTGTCCTCAATAGGCATGTCCAGTGTGATGGAATACTGGCCTATGTCTTTTAAATGGTGAACATGTTTTGTGGAGCCCGGGGGTGTGCTAATCGCCGCAGAATTCCTGGCGCCTAACTTATTTTGTTGCTACAATATGTATATGGCTGGCGATGTCCTCCTGGTCAAAAGCAACTCCCAGGATGTTGATGGTTGCGGCTTCATCAAAGGTAATGCTGTTGAATGTTATGGGGAGATAACTAGATTCGTTCTTATGGAGCTGGTGCTTCTGTGGTGCGAATATTATGTGCCCCTAATGTCCGGACTCTGAATGCTGTCCAGTTTCATTTCAGCATGCGGCCTTTGACTGATTAGTGACCTAAGAGTCACTAATGGTTGTGAATTATATAAAATCATCAACGAACATCCTCCTTCTGACAAAATTATGGAGAGAAGGCCATGCATGAATAAGTTAAAGATGTTTTGGTCTAGGCTAAAAACCTCTTGTAGTTATGTGTTTCAGCTGAAAGCATTGGCCTCCAATAAACACAACCACCGGCCTTTGCGTGAGGGATGAATGCAACCATGAAGGTCACCGCCCCCCCCCCCCCCCCCCCCCCCCCCCCACATCCCACTTATTCTCATTAACTTCAATTTAGGCAGGGCTCCTTGATACCATACTGGATGGAATTCTTCCTTGATTTCAGTGACAGCCTCCCTGGTCTCACATTTGTAATTGAGCTATTATTCCATGTTGGACCAATGCTGTAATGGCTTCTGGAGTCGAGTCATCGTGATGGACCCCAAACTGAGTATTAGTGCGCAGGCTGTTGAGGGTGGGGATGTTGTTGGAGTCGACTTTCAATTTCTCCACAACAATTATTGCGTGGTGGTGACAAGGCTGCATAATTTGACCTGATTAATTAATTGTGAGTTTGGTGAGCTTTGTTCATCACATGTTCCCTCTGCTGTTTAGTATGCATGTTGTTTTGTGCTGTGTTTTCACCAGGTTGGCACATGATGTTTAGTTATACTTATTGCTGAATTCCTGCATTCCCCATTGAACGAGATTGATCCCCAGGCATGACGATAAAGGCGGCATGGGCGATCTGCCTGGCCATGAGTTTAGAGATTCTAGTTGAGTACAGTTATAATTCTACATATTCTCCCCAGCACCTCGTGGATGTCCAACTTAAAGCTGATGGGTATTTTGTTCTGAACCTGTGATATATTTCATGTGCTTTTTCTAACATACTAACAAAACAAATAGAACAACACGAGCAAATGTAATAATTAAACCTGACAAAAGGCCATAGGGCTAATACGCTAAATGTGTCTTTCTTTGAAGATACAGTCAGAACTTGCGCGTATTTCCATCGTTTTTTTTAAAATAAACGTATTTCAGATTTCCAGCGCCTGTAGTACTTTGCTGTCTCAGGAAGCTTCCTCAGACTCAACTGGTTGGCGCAACAATAATTGGGACTGGCAGTTCAATTGTGAGTGATCGCAGAGAATATTCCCCTGTTTTCATTGTGTCTGCCACTAGACCCTCATAGGATTTTTATTTTACTGCTGTTGCTTTGTATCTGACACAGAATCTTCGCAGGAATGTATCCCTGTGTTTACTTTCTATCTAACCCAGAATCCTCATTGGCAATATTTAAGTACGTTAACTATGTATACAACACGTGGCCCAAAAGGAAAAAGAAGCATTTGGAATTTATTTGGCTTTTTTTATTATCTACTAACGTTGCATATATTTTGCAAATTACGTATATATACGCAAAATTAATCTCGCAGGCTACGATGACCTTTCTTATTCAGTGATTTTCTGTTGTCTGGGAGCAGGATTGACACTTTTCCTGATCCCAATTCCCGGACTACATTTAGAAATTGTGAACATCGACACCAAGGTCCATCAACTCAGCTTGACTTGTCAAAGTCGTGTTGTTTATAACATGCCGTCTATCCATATTAGTCATCTCAAGCTCCGTTAAGAAAACAACAAAATAAAATTATTGCTGAACCCACTACCAGCTCCCACCTACATATATGGAGATATATATAATATATCCATCTAACGCAACGTTTTGCTTTGTATCATGGTGACAGCTTCGTAGCCACACCACCACCTCCCTCGTAAATGATACACCTTCTTAACACACCTATTGTCCGAAAGTGTTTTTCGAGAATCCGATGTGGAATCACAGACCAAACCATGTCCTATTTTTTCTTCTTTAAGCCATCCCTCGAAATAGCCAAATTGATGTAATCGAACAGTGGAGATTATCGCAGTAAGGAAATAATTAATTATATTTTTCCAGTTCGTGCTGGTTTTCTGCAAAACCAACTAGCCAGTCCCAACTACCCCTCCCCTCCCACCCCCACCCCACCCCCAACCGTCCATTTTCCCGTCAGATGTTCAACTTCCTTTTGAAACAGAAGAAATTCACTCGGTCGTTTCTAAACCCTTTCCGATGCAGTGCATAAACTGACAATGCTTTTGTTAGCGGCACTATTTTTGGATGAAGGGTCAAACAATTATAAATCTACTTTCCACTGGAAACACCCCTTTGTGCAATGAAAATTGGAAGATTATGGCCTTGAATTGGCAATTTCCATGTCTACTATCCTTACCTTTCTCGGACGTTTCCCAATCGAATCCTGGTGATATCCGAACTTTAAGGACAGCAAACACTTCTAATGACTCACCCTTGTCACGTTTGGTGTGTTTTTAATGCCGAAAGTGCCTCTTCTTTCACTGTGACCTTGACAGCATTTTTTTTTCTTGGAAAAAGCAGAGGGAAATTATTGATTAGCAAACTAAGCCATGCCCTCGGCCTCCCGTTTTTGATCTCAGTCTAGCACAATACCTTCTCTTACTACTCTTTCATTATTAAAAAAAGCCACAGTCTAAAGAAATCGATTTATGTTTATCTTGTAATTACAGGCAATACGAGCGGGAACATCCTGAAATTATTATCCCTATCCTAACATGTAGTATCAGAGAGACTTTCTTGGTACGCATTTAGTCTGTGACTGCAAATATTGCAAGAGGCACTCCAAGAATATATTTACCATGCAACTGAGCATAATACCACACTGCAACTGCAGGGAGGCAATAAGACGTTCGCATGATAGAGCACCAGAAAATATATTGAGGAATGCATTTTCGTTATTGGTGGGTGGATGCTGACAATTGTATATTATTCGACGTACGACCCCGAATGAGGGGCAAAATATTAGATCCTGAATGAATGTTGAAAAAAAAACATTGCTACGGCACCTTTCACGTCTGCAGGACATGAAATTAAGGTTCACAGCTAATGGAATGCTTTTGGGGAATATGTTTGCATAATTGGCTCTCAAGCAGAAATTACATTTTCAGTAACGTTTCTGCTATTACAGTGTTTGCTTTACTCTGCACCAGTTACCTGCCTAGCACAGTGTGTATATTCTTCCGTGGAATCCTGTTCAAATCGAAAAACAAATTATGAGTATGTAAAAACGAACTGTTAAAATGCTGGACATGCACCAGATAAATACCAAAAACTATGCTTTATGTGGTATCATAGTCGCAAGTTGTTTCCAGGCAATAAATATGATAGCTAATAAATATTACCCGTACTTTTAAAATATCAGGCTCGAGAAAGGCAGCGTCAGTTGGCAAATAAATAGCCAGTACGAACAGTTAGGCTGCAGAAAGGTAGAATATTTGTTAAAGAAATAGAACGCAGCGGATTGATATCCATATCTCTCTCTTTCTCTGTCTCTTTCTCGCTCTCTCTCTCTCTCTCTTCCTTGCCCCGCCGCTTATGAACAACTTATTTTAAATGTATATTTTATTCTTCCTCTCCAGCTGCTACTCATCGATTGCAAATCTTCAATTCGTGCCGTTTCCTTTTGGGGCTAAAAATGACTCTCGCAGGGATTAAGTTGTTTTTGGACCATGTGAAATCAGTGCCCTTTGAAAGGTAAATTTTTATTTTGTTATTCATAATCCGGTTTATCACCATGAATTATAATAGTGCGGCGCAGTAAGAAGGGACCTAACTCTTAAAAAAATATGATTTTAGAGATTGCGGTAGATTGTTTCTTTTCCCTTTGGTACTTCACACTCATTCTGGACGTTATTATTCATCCTAGCTTTTGAAACAGGAGAAATACATCACAATGAATGTGAAAAAGTCCCTCCCTGTTACCCACCAATTAAGCCTCTCCCACTGATATACACACTATCCCGTATCTCCCTCATGCATTGGCACACATTTTACAGACTAAACCCGAATGTTGTCCAGGTCTTGCTGCGGGAAATGCCTAAGTCACTTCCTAATGGCTTCCTGAACGCTATTGGATGCTGTGCAATAATTTTTGGGCTTCCTAAATGTTGGGATTATAATTAAGTGAAAGCCCTTATTGTAGCAGCTAAAGATGATTATTGCATGTACGCTCGCCCAAGGAACTCCTGAAATGATATTACGAGGCTAAGCTGATTGGTCGCGAAGATCCACAAATATCTCCGTTTGTGCCAGATGCGATTCCAGCCATTGGAGTTTTGTTTCCCCTGATTACTATTGATTTCATTCTTGAGTTCCTTGATACAACGATCAGTTAAATATTGTCTTGATGTACTGGGCAGTCATGCTCGTCTCATCTCGTAAGCTCAGCCAGTTTGATTTTTTATTTTTGTACCGAGGTTGCCACAGAGGCCTAGTTGCCCTGCTCCCACCTGTTGTTAAGTTATTGCTCGGCTGGTGCAAATTGGTCTCACTGCTGGCGATGCTTCCCTGTGGATGATTGAGATTACATTTATGGGAGATAGATGGCCAGATTGGAGTTGTCCTGATTTCTGTTGACAGGACATATAAGGGCAATTTTCTGCATTGCTGGGTAAATATCACTCTTGCCGCTGTACTAGAACAGACTGGCTAGGCGTGCGGTTAGTTCTGAAGCACATGTCTTTATTACCACTATCGGGAGGTTTTCTATGCCCCATAGCTTTTGCTGTGTCCAATGCATTCAGTCGTGCCCTGACATCGCCTAATGAATTGAATTAACTGAAGGCTGGAAACCGCAGGAGAATGCGGAGATTGATTGTCCTCTCGGCACTTTTGACGGAAGATATTTGCAAATACTTCAGTTTCGCCTTGATGTGATGGATCATGGGATATTTGGATATTTATAGTGCCTCTTCCTCTGGTTAGTTGTTCAAATGTCCACCACCAGTCACGACTGGATTCAATATGTCAGTTTTTTTTGATCCGTTAGATGTACTGTCGCTTACCTCTGTATGCATGTTGCATCTGCTGTTTGGATGCACGTAGTCCTGTGTTGTAGATTCAATCGGATGGCAGCTCATTTTGAATTATGCCTCGTTTTGAACATGCTGTGTTGTTCAAAATGCCTCACTGAACGAGAGTTGATGCCCTGGAATGAAGATGCGGGGCATGGCATATGGTGAGGCAATGTGGTTAAATGCAATTCTGCTTCCGCTGGTAGCCAGCAACATCACATCGATGTTCAGTTTTGAGCTGCCAGATCTGCTCTGAATCTATACAATTGAGAAAGTTGGTAGTGACACACAACGCAACGGCTGAGACACACACTGTGACGATTTGATTTCTTCTCCACAAGGACTGTGCGGTTGTCACTTCAAGCAATACTATCATGGGCGTATGCATCTACAACTGATACATTACTGAGGACAAGTTTCATACTTTTTGGGGTACTGGTTTCCTTCATCACCTGCAGCAGGCCTAAACTGATAGATATATCTCATTGAGTATATTAGTTCTATTCGCTATAATAATTTGAATGCAGTGCAGCTACAGAGTTCGAAGTTTAGCAGAATAGTTATTTTTGTGCGGACATAACGTCCAACTTTGCACAAGGAACCATACCACAGATATCCTTTGACAGGTGAAATACGAACTAACTTTTATACTGTATATTTATCTCTAAATAATTAAAGCAAAACAAGATTGCGTATATGTCCAGGTAGCGGCTTGTTCAGGCTGCCCGTTGTTTTGGATGTGGAAGTGCTTGCAAGTTTACATTCACTGCAACAACACCTGCCGTTTGCGGCAGTCCATTTTCAAGGCACTGAAATGTGCACAGATCTTACTCATGTGAATTCTTCCTGGATCAGCCCGGATATGGTGCCTCCCAGTGCCAAGCCTCATGTGTACACGGTAGCCGACTGTCAAGTGATGTTATCCCAGCTGAAAACAATTCCGCTTGTGGGTGACCACAATCAGAACCAGAAACCGTGGGTGACCTTTATTCTCCTTCAAATGTCGTGGCCATCAGGAATGTGCAACTCCAACAGTGACTAATATTCGTAATGCAACTCGCCGTGTCATTCTCCTCAGTGCAAAAGGTGCTGAGTTAAATATTTCATTTTGCATTTCTCGACAAAGTTTTCTTTGTCTCCATATGAAGCCTATGCTTCACCAGACTATTAGTTCCCGTCTGTCCATGTTTTTTTTTTCAATTTCACATCTACTAATGCGAATCCTTTAGGGGAGTTCATTGCATTAAATGACAGAGATATTAATGTCTAGTTTGAATCACCTAGCCCAATGAACCGGCAATAGATCAGTAAAAGAAAACTCCGAGTGAATCAGTTAAAGGAAACTCCGAGTGCTGCTGTGAGATTCGCTGCTGCGTTGTTTAACTGCCGACTGATTTAGGATAATTTTGAAATCTCCCTTCTTCTTTATAGGAATTAAACTTGACACTCCAAAATTAGCAGCAGCTGCAGTGCACACGAATACGGAGACAAATATCCTCGGAATTCGTAAAATACGAAACGCAATTAGAAATACTGTTATTTGGCCATCACGAGCCATATAACTGTTGGAACCTTCATCCATTGCTATTTTATTTCGAGCACCTATTGTATCCTCACCGATTGCTGTTAAGTAATGAGTACAAAGCTGTGATTCTCAGATTCATAAAATTATGTTGAATACATGGAGCCCATACGGGCCAATCATCCGTTTGTCGTTTTTTGAAAGTTTTAATGCATTCGTCACGCTCTCTGTTAAATATCAAAAGACCAGCAATTTTTCAGTTTCATGTATGCATGTGTTTTCCCTACGCTATAAATTCATATACTGAAGAAGGTGTAATCAGTGTTGATGATAGATGAAGATTAGGTAACCATGGGAGAGCAATGGGGTGGGCCATTATCGGTAGCATAGGTTGGTTGACCCGAATAGCCTATTTCTGTGGAGTATACCTTATGTAATCCTATACATTCAAGTTCAGAACAATTCTCTCTAGAGTATTTTCCCCCATCACAGAGTCATAAAGTCATATAATTATTACGACACAAAGGGCGACTGTTCGATCCATCAAGCCCATGGCTGGATTCTGTAGAACAGTACAGTCTTCCCCATTCCCCACTGTATACCAATAACCCAGCAAGGCTATTTCCCCCAAGAGCCCATTCAATTTCATGTGAATTCATTCATCGTCTACAGTGTCATTCACTCATGGGCTTCAGGTCTGAGGGTTCGAATCACTCATTGCCTAAGAAAGCACACATCTTCCCTGCCAGACTTGTTGAAAGCTTTAAATCATAGCCACCAACACTTTAGGCATCTACTAATGAGAAGGACTTGTCTTTGTCTAGCTTAACTCAACACTCTATGATGGGGGAAAACACTCCAGAGAGAATTGTTCTGAACTTGAATGTAGAGGATTACATAATATATACTGCACAGAAATAGGTTATTCGGGTCAACTAAACTATGCTACCGATAATGGCCCACCCCAGACGATGAGACGTGTCTCATCCAATGCCTCAACAAGAAACTTTTTCTCTTTCTCTCAAGTGCTAAGGAACACAAGCTCCAACAACTCATCGACACCAACACCCATCTAGGACCCTCCACTCCTACCAGTCTCTCCGTCCCCACCCCATCTTCCAATCCCAGCCCCGGCCGTGTATTCACTATAACCCCTGGCCTTCCCTTCTCCGGCTCTGAACGTTCAGTGCTCAGCAAAGGACTTAGTTTCATACCCTTACGCCCTCATCTCAGTGAATTTTGCGCTCGGCATGATGCTGAACTCATCTTGCGCCGTCTTCATCTCTGTGCTCACTTCTTTGGCCAGGATTCCTCTCCCCATTCAACGGATCCTTTTACACACCTCCAATATTCTCCCTCCACCTGGACCCTTCCATGTGGATTCTTAACATCTCTTGATCTTTTCATTCTGAACTGTTGGCGTGACATTAGTCATCTCAATTTCTCTGCTACTCTCACCCATTCTAATCTGTCTCTCTCTGAACTTACTGCACTCCGTTCTGTCAGGTCCAACCCCAACATTGTCATCAAAACCGCTGACAAGGTTGGAGCTGTTGTTGTCCGATGGACTGACCCCTACCTCGTGGAGGCTGAGAATCAACTCGCAGACACGTCCTCGTACCTCTCCCTGGACCATGACTCCAACACTGAACATCAAGCCATTGTTTCCAGGACTGTCACTGACTTCATCACCTCTGGAGATCTTCCTTCCACAGCTTCCAACTTGATAGTCGCCCAACCTCAGACGGCCCGCTTCTACCTCCTACCCAAAATACACAAACAAAACTGTCCTGGTAGACCGATCGTGTCAGCTTGCTCCTGCCCCATGGAATTCATTTCTTGTTATCTTGACTCCCTTCTCTCTCCACTTGTTCAGTCCCTTCCCACCTACATCACATCTGCAATTTCCAGTTCCCTGGCCCCATGGGTGTCCAATCCCTCTACACCTCCATTCCCCAAGGATGGTCTGAGGGCCCTTAGCTTCTTCCTCGAACAGAAGCCTAAACAATCCCCATCCACCACTACTCTCCTTGGTCTGGCTGAACTTGTTCTCACACTGAACAATTTCTCCTTCAACTCCTCTCACTTCCTCCAAATAAAAGGTGTGGTTATGGGTACCCGCATGGGCCCCAGCTATGCCTGTCTCTTTATGGGTATGTGAAACATTCTTTGTTCCAGTCCTACTCCGGCCCCCTTCCACAACACTTTCTCAGGTACATCGATGATTACTTTGGTGCTGCTTCATGCTCTTGTCGGGACTTGGAAAAATTTATTAATTTTGCTTCCTATCTCCACCCCTCCATCATTTTCACGTGGTCCATCTCTGACACTTACCTTCCCTTCCTTGACCTCTCTGTCTCAATCTCTGGTGATAGACTGTCCACCAATATCCATTACAGGCCTACCAACTCCTACAGCTACCTGGACTACAGCTCCTCACACCCCACTTCCTGTAAGGACTCCATTGAATTCTCTCAGTTCCTTCGCCTCCGTTGCATCTGTTCTGATGATGCTACCTTCAAAACCAGTTCCTCTGACATGTCCTCCTTCTTCCTTACCCAAGGTTTTCCACCCAAGGTCATTGACAGGGCCCTCAATCGTGTCTGGCCCATCTCCCACGCATCCCCCCTCATGCCTTCTCCTCCCTCCCAGAAACATGATAGACTTCCCCTTGTCCTCACTTATCACCCCTCCAGCCTCTACATTCAATGGATCATCCTACACCATTTCCGCCAACTCCAGCATGATGCCACCACCAAACACATCTTCACTTCACCCCCGTGGTGGCATTCCATAGGGATCGTCACCTCCGGGACACCCTGGTCCACTCCTCCATCACCACCTACTCCTCATCCCGACCTATGGCACGCCCCCATGCCCACGCAAAAGATGCAACACCTGCTCCTTCACTTCCTCTCTCCTCACTGTGCAAGGGCCCAAACACTCCTTTCAAGTGAAGCAGCATTTCACTTGCATGTCCCGCAACTTAGTCTACTGCATTCGTTGCTCCCAATGCGCTCTGTTCTACATTGGAGTGACCAAACGTAAAGTGGGTGATCGATTTGCAGAACACTTGCGGTCTGTCCACAAGCATGACCCAAACCTCCCTGTCGCTTACATTTTAACACTCCTCCCTGCTCTATTGCCCACATGTCTCTCCTTGGCTTGTTGCATTGTTCCAGTGAAGCCCAACGCAAACTGGAGGAACAGCACCTCATCTTCTGACTAGGCACTTTACAGCCTTGTGGACTGAATATTGAATTCAACAACTTAGATGTTGAACTCCCTCCTCCATCCCCAACACCTTTCTGTTTCTTCCTGCTTCCATTAGTTTTTTTCCAATAATTTATATAGATTTTTCTTTTCACACCTATTTCCATTATTTTTAAATCTTTTATCCCCTGCTAGCCTTTCCACCCCACCCCGACTGGAGCTGTACCTTGAGTGCTCTATCATCCATTCTTAATTCGCACATTCATTTAGATAATATCACCACCTTCAACGCCTCTTTGTTCTTTTGTTCTTTTGTCTGTGACATCTTTTGATTATCTGCTCCTACCACTGCTTGCTTGTCCCTACAACCACACCACACCCCCACTTCTCTCCCCACCCCCACCCACCTCCTTAAACCAGCTTATATTTCACCCCTTTGCTAAGATTCACTCAGTTCTGTTGAAGGGTCATGAGGACTCGAAACGTCCGCCTTTCTTCAGCCTATTTCAAAAATATGTATAACATTTATCAGCTATCATATTTATTGCGTGGAAGCAATATTGCGACTATGATACCACACAAAGCATAGTTTCTGCTATTTGTTTGGCGTACTTCCAACATTTCAACATTTCGTCTTTAGATATTCATAATTTATTTTCCGATTTGAACAGGATTCCATTGGAAGAACATACACACTGTGATGGGCAAGAAACTGATGCAGAGTAAAGCAAACACTGGAATAGCAGAGGCATTAATTATGTCATTGTTGCTTGAGGGGCAATTCTGTAAAAATAGCCCGCCAAAACATTCTATTAGCTGTGAATCTTAATGTTATGCCCTGCACATGTAAAAGGTGTCGTAGCAATGACATTTTTTTTCATCATTCATTCAGGAAGTAATGTTTAACTCCTGACTCGGGGTTGGACGTGGAATAAAATACAATGGTGATAATTCTACTAAGGGTTGTTGTATAATCGCACCTGATTTACTAATATCATTAAGGAAGTGATATTGCAGTGCTAATTCTACAAACCCCTTTCAACGAACTTTTGGGGAATTATGTCAAAATTGACAGAGCTGCTCCTCAGGCTATGCACGCATCACTCTAAAATATACATACTCACAAAGTCATATCTTCAACACAATATCTCAGACTCCAGCGTGTACGTCATTCATATTCCCACCAGATGTCTACATCCGGAGTGAGTGGCCGAAAACTTCCTCGACATTGACTCTAGACCCCAGGCATTCTCATTGCATTAGTTCAAACATAGGCCTCCATGCACTGATGAACCATTATTCCTCCTTCTTGAACACAACATATATGATGGACTGAGGGTAGGAAGGGCACCGAATGTACTCTGGCTGGGGGCTTCAATATGCATTCCATGAAATCTGTACTCTGCAAGTTGTTGTTTATGCTGACTGTGGTTTCAAAGCATTGTTTTTCTTTCATAGTCCAAAGCTGAAATGAAGGACCAATACTACAAGTTTATTGCAAAGAGCAGGGGAGCGGTGTAACATTTGATTGCACAATCATGCACTCATGGACATGAATATATCCAAATGCACGTACATTTTGTTTCTTTTTGCTAATAACCATTTGCGTGGTAACGTGCCAAATTCCACAAAGAAGTTGAAATGAATAACAATTGCTGCCAATCCCTGATCCCACACGTAA
Source organism: Carcharodon carcharias (assembly GCF_017639515.1). NCBI lineage: Eukaryota > Metazoa > Chordata > Chondrichthyes > Lamniformes > Lamnidae > Carcharodon > Carcharodon carcharias. Next base: position 104,417,882 of record NC_054473.1, on the reverse strand, counting down.
ACAACATTCCTGCCACTTAGAGGTAGATGCATTCTACTTGGTGAAGCCCCTGGCCATTACATGACATTCATTTGTAATTCATGACGTTAATCCGATTATTTCATTGGTTAAAGAAAACACAGGCACATAGCTAGTAACAGCAAGGAAAGTTATGTGATAGCTTATGTGGCAGCTTTGGAAGCCAAATTCCTGAAATTGTTTTGTGTTTAAATTAAAAGAAGACATTTGTTCAACGAGACACTTTCAATTCCAATGCATGGCTGTCCAAGAAACAGAACAATCGTGCTAGCCGTTGTAGAACATTGCTGAATATATGACTGTCGCCAAGGTGTTGTAATGTGGAGAGTATTTTCACCTGGTCGTTTGGTCCCTCTATTATGTATACAGTTACAGTGAAATGCCTCGCTGAATATTGGTTTTTTGCAGTAGAGTCCTTTGGGTTAATTATTCCTGGAGACTCTTGTCAGCATCCACCCACCCATAAGGGAAATGCATTTCTGAATATGTTTTCTAGTGCTCTATGATGCTACAGCCTAATTGTCTCCCTGCAGTTGCAATGTGGTATTATGCTCATTTGCATGGCAAATGTATTTTTGGAGTGTCTCTTGCAGTATTTGCAGTAACAACTTAAATGTGCACCAGGAAAGACTCTCTGATACTATTTGTGAGGATAGGGTTATTCATTTCACGATATCCCCGCTCGTAGGGCCTGTAATTACAAAATAAACATAAACCAATTTCTATAGACTGTGGCTTTTTTAATAATGAAGGACTAATAAGAGAAGAGATTAGGCTGGACTGAGGTGAAAAAGTGGAGCACAAGGGCATGGCCCAGTTTGCTAATCAGTAATTTTCCTCTGCCTTTTCCAAGGAAAACAGAATGTTGTCAAAGTCACAGTGAAATAAGAGGCATTTTCGTCAATAGACACATCAAAAGTGACAATGGTGAGCTGTTAGAAGGGTTTGTTGTCCTTAAGGTTGGTAAATCCCCAAGAATCCATCAGGAACATCCGAGAAGACTAAGGGTAGTAGACATGGAAAATGCCAAGTTGTGGGCCATAATCTTCCAATCGTCCTGATGCAAAGGGCTATTTCCAGAGGACCGTAGACCTGCAAATGTTTTACCCTTCATCAAAAAGAAAGTACCGATCAAAACAACACCGTCAGTTTATGATCTGTATCGGAAAGGTTTTAGAAACGACCACATGACTTTCTTGTGCTTCAAAAGAAATTTGATTAATATTTGAAGGGAAAATACAGTGTTACAGGGAGAGAAACGGAGTTGGGATTGGCTAAAACAAAAACAGAATTACCTGGAAAAACTCAGCAGGTCTGGCAGCATCGGCGGAGAAGAAAAGAGTTGACGTTTCGAGTCCTCATGACCCTTCGACAGAACTTGAGTTCGAGTCCAGGAAAGAGCTGAAATATAAGCTGGTTTAAGGTGTGTGTGTGGGGGGCGGAGAGATAGAGAGACAGAGAGGTGGAGGGGGTTGGTGTGGTTGTAGCGACAAACAAGCAGTGATAGAAGCAGATCATCAAAAGATGTCAACAACAATAGTACAATAGAACACATAGGTGTTAAAGTTAAAGTTGGTGATATTATCTAAACGAATGTGCTAATTAAGAATGGATGGTAGGGCATTCAAGGTATAGCTCTAGTGGTTTTTTTTTTTATATAATGGAAATAGGTGGGAAAAGGAAAATCTTTATAATTTATTGGGAAAAAAAAAAGGGGGAAACAGAAAGGGGGTGGGGATGGGGGAGGGGACTCACGACCTAAAGTTGTTGAATTCAATATTCAGTCCGGAAGGCTTTAAAGTCCCTAGTCGGAAGATGAGGTGTTGTTCCTCCAGTTTGCGTTGGGCTTCACTGGAACAATGCAGCAAGCCAAGGACAGACATGTGGGCAAGAGAGCAGGGTGGAGTGTTAAAATGGCAAGCGACAGGGAGGTTTGGGTCATTCTTGCGGACAGACCGCAGGTGTTCTGCAAAGCGGTCGCCCAGTTTACGTTTGGTCTCTCCAATGTAGAGGAGACCACATTGGGAGCAGCGAATGCAGTAGACTAAGTTGGGGGAAATGCAAGTGAAATGCTGCTTCACTTGAAAGGAGTGTTTGGGTCCTTGGACGGTGAGGAGAGAGGAAGTGAAGGGGCAGGTGTTGCATCTTTTGCGTGGGCAAGGGGTTGTGCCATAGGAGGGGGTTGAGGAGTAGGGGGTGATGGAGGAGTGGACCAGGGTGTCCCGGAGGGAGCGATCCCTACGGAATGCCGATAAGGGGGGTGAAGGGAAGATGTGTTTGGTAGTGGCATCATGCTGGAGTTGGCGGAAATGGCGGAGGATGGTCCTTTGAATGCGGAGGCTGGTGGGGTGATAAGTGAGGACAAGGGGGACCCTATCATGTTTCTGGGAGGGAGGAGAAGGAGTGAGGGCGGATGCGCGGGAGATGGGCCGGACACGGTTGAGGGCCCTGTCAACGACCGTGGGTGGAAAACCTCGGTTAAGGAAGAAGGAGGACATGTCAGAGGAACTGTTTTTGAATGTAGCATCATCGGAACAGATGCAACGGAGGCGAAGGAACTGACAGAATGGGATGGAGTCCTTACAGGAAGTGGGGTGTGAGGAGCTGTAGTCGAGATAGCTGTGGGTGTCGGTGGGTTTGTAATGGATATTGGTGGACAGTCTATCACCAGAGATTGAGACAGAGAGGTCAAGGAAGGGAAGGGAAGTGTCAGAGATGGACCACGTGAAAATGATGGAGGGGTGGGGATTGGAAGCAAAATTAATAAATTTTTCCAAGTCCTGACGAGAGCATGAAGCAGCACCGAAATAATCATCGATGTACCGGAGAAAGAGTTGTGGAAGGGGGCCGGAGTAGGACTGCAACAAGGAATGTTCCACATACCCCATAAAGAGACAGGCATAGCTGGGGCCCATGCGGGTACCCATAGCCACACCTTTTATTTGGAGGAAGTGAGAGGAGTTGAAGGAGAAATTGTTCAGCGTGAGAACAAGTTCAGCCAGACGGAGGAGAGTAGTGGTGGATGGGGATTGTTCGGGCCTCTGTTCGAGGAAGAAGCTAAGGGTCCTCAGACCATCCTGGTGGGGGATGGAGGTGTAGAGGGATTGGACGTCCATGGTGAAGAGGAAGCGGTAGGGGCCAGGGAACTGGAAATTGTTGATGTGACGTAAGGTGTCAGAGGAATCACGGATGTAGGTGGGAAGGGACTGGACAAGGGGAGAGAGAAGGGAGTCAAGATAACGAGAAATGAGTTCTGTGGGGCAGGAGCAAGCTGAGACGATCGGTCTACCGGGGCAGTTCTGTTTGTGGATTTTGGGTAGGAGATAGAAAAGGGCCGTCCGAGGTTGGGCAACTATCAGGTTGGAAGCTGTGGGAGGGAGATCCCCAGAGGAGATGAGGTCAGTGACAGTCCTGGAAACAATGGCTTGATGTTCAGTGGTGGGGTCATGGTCCAGGGAGAGGTAGGAGGAAGTGTCTGCGAGTTGACGCTCAGCCTCCGCGTGGTAGAGGTCAGTGCGCCAGACAACAACAGCACCACCCTTGTCAGCGGGTTTGATGACAATGTCAGGGTTGGACCTGAGAGAATGGAGTGCAGTAAGTTCAGAGAGAGACAGGTTAGAATGGGTGAGAGGAGCAGAGAAATTGAGACGACTAATGTCGCGCCGACAGTTCTCAATGAAAAGATCGAGAGAAGGTAAGAATCCAGAGGGAGGGGTCCAGGTGGAGGGAGAATATTGAAGATGGGTAAAAGGATCCGTTGAACTGGGAGAGGACTCCTGCCCAAAGAAGTGAGCCCGGAGACGAAGACGGCGGAAGAAGAGTTCAGTATCATGCCGAGCCCGAAATTCATTGAGGTGAGGGCGTAAGGGTATGAAACTAAGTCCTTTGCTGAGCACTGAACGTTCAGCATCGGAGAGGGGAAGGTCAGGGGGTATAGTGAATACACGGCTGGGGTTGGGATTGGAAGATGGGGTGGGGACGGAGGGACAGGCAGGGGTGGAGGGTCCTAGATGGGTGTTGGTGTCGATGAGTTGTTGGAGCTTGCGTTCCTTAGCACTTGAGAGAAAGAGAAAAAGTTTCTTGTTGAGGCGTCGGATGAGCCGAAGGATAAAATGAAACATGGGGCACGCGCAGCTTTGAAAAAGGGTACGGCGGTGCTGCTGGAGGGAGAGGTCGAGTGTGTTCATATGGCGGCGCGTGGCACTGAGAGTGGATTTCAGAATGTGACAGGAACAGCAGTCCGAGAAACGTTTTATGTCCCGGAGATACCTGTAATCCTGGGTGGGTTCGAAACATGAGGGGTGGAATTTCAGTTGAAATCCATGTGGGGTAAGTCGGAGACGAGACAGTCACTGAGAAAGGAGATATGGCTGTGAAAGCGGGTTTTAGTAAACACCTTGTCAAACACTAGGAGAGAAATGGAAAGCAATGAAGGTGAACAAGGCAACAGAGAAATCCGGAAATCTTGTTGCAGAGAGGAACAGAACTTCTTCAAGGAGGTTGGCATTTCTTGAAGAGCAGTGGCAGTCAATTAAACACAGAGATAAAAACAAAAAAACTGCGGATGTTGGAAATCCAAAACAAAAACAGAATTACCTGGAAAAACTCAGCAGGTCTGGCAGCATTGGCGGAGAAGAAAAGAGTTGACGTTTCGAGTCCTCATGACCCTTCGACAGAACTTGAGTTCGAGTCCAGGAAAGAGCTGAAATATAAGCTGGTTTAAGGTGTGTGTGTGGGGGGCGGAGAGATAGAGAGACAGAGAGGTGGAGGGGGTTGGTGTGGTTGTAGCGACAAACAAGCAGTGATAGAAGCAGATCATCAAAAGATGTCAACAACAATAGTACAATAGAACACATAGGTGTTAAAGTTAAAGTTGGTGATATTATCTAAACGAATGTGCTAATTAAGAATGGATGGTAGGGCACTCAAGGTATAGCTCTAGTGGGTTTTTTTTTTATATAATGGAAATAGGTGGGAAAAGGAAAATCTTTATAATTTATTGGGGAAAAAAAAAGGGGGAAACAGAAAGGGGGTGGGGATGGGAGAGGGGACTCACGACCTAAAGTTGTTGAATTCAATATTCAGTCCGGAAGGCTGTAAAGTCCCTAGTCGGAAGATGAGGTGTTGTTCCTCCAGTTTGCGTTGGGCTTCACTGGAACAATGCAGCAAGCCAAGGACAGACATGTGGGCAAGAGAGCAGGGTGGAGTGTTAAAATGGCAAGCGACAGGGAGGTTTGGGTCATTCTTGCGGACAGACCGCAGGTGTTCTGCAAAGCGGTCGCCCAGTTTACGTTTGGTCTCTCCAATGTAGAGGAGACCACATTGGGAGCAACGAATGCAGTAGACTAAGTTGGGGGAAATGCAAGTGAAATGCTGCTTCACTTGAAAGGAGTGTTTGGGTCCTTGGACGGTGAGGAGAGAGGAAGTGAAGGGGCAGGTGTTGCATCTTTTGCGTGGGCAAGGGGTTGTGCCATAGGAGGGGGTTGAGGAGTAGGGGGTGATGGAGGAGTGGACCAGGGTGTCCCGGAGGGAGCGATCCCTACGGAATGCCGATAAGGGGGGTGAAGGGAAGATGTGTTTGGTAGTGGCATCATGCTGGAGTTGGCGGAAATGGCGGAGGATGATCCTTTGAATGCGGAGGCTGGTGGGGTGATAAGTGAGGACAAGGGGGACCCTATCATGTTTCTGGGAGGGAGGAGAAGGAGTGAGGGCGGATGCGCGGGAGATGGGCCGGACACGGTTGAGGGCCCTGTCAACGACCGTGGGTGGAAAACCTCGGTTAAGGAAGAAGGAGGAAATGTCAGAGGAACTGTTTTTGAATATAGCATCATCGGAACAGATGCGACGGAGGCGAAGGAACTGAGAGAATGGGATGGAGTCCTTACAGGAAGTGGGGTGTGAGGAGCTGTAGTCGAGATAGCTGTGGGTGTCGGTGGGTTTGTAATGGATATTGGTGGACAGTCTATCACCAGAGATTGAGACAGAGAGGTCAAGGAAGGGAAGGGAAGTGTCAGAGATGGACCACGTGAAAGTGATGGAGGGGTGGGGATTGGAAGCAAAATTAATAAATTTTTCCAAGTCCTGACGAGAGCATGAAGCAGCACCGAAATAATCATCGATGTACCGGAGAAAGAGTTGTGGAAGGGGGCCGGAGTAGGACTGCAACAAGGAATGTTCCACATACCCCATAAAGAGACAGGCATAGCTGGGGCCCATGCGGGTACCCATAGCCACACCTTTTATTTGGAGGAAGTGAGAAGAGTTGAAGGAGAAATTGTTCAGCGTGAGAACAAGTTCAGCCAGACGGAGGAGAGTAGTGGTGGATGGGGATTGTTCGGGCCTCTGTTCGAGGAAGAAGCTGAGGGCCCTCAGACCATCCTGGTGGGGGATGGAGGTGTAGAGGGATTGGACGTCCATGGTGAAGAGGAAGCGGTAGGGGCCAGGGAACTGGAAATTGTTGATGTGACGTAAGGTGTCAGAGGAATCACGGATGTAGGTGGGAAGGGACTGGACAAGGGGAGAGAGAAGGGAGTAAAGATAATGAGAAATGAGTTCTGTGGGGCAGGAGCAAGCTGAGACGATCGGTCTACCGGGGCAGTTCTGTTTGTGGATTTTGGGTAGGAGATAGAAGCTACCGGGGCAGTTCTGTTTGTGGATTTTGGGTAGGAGATAGAAGTTCGTTTTGCAGAGAACCAGCATGAACTGGAAAAATGTGACGACTTAATTCCATGCTGCAACATTCTCCGATTGTTCCATTACATCAGTTTGGCTATTACGAAGGTTGGCTTAAAGAAGAACATGTAGAACAAGGGGTAATCTGCCATTCCACATCGGATTCTGGAAAGGCACTTTCAGACAATAGCTTTGTTAAGAAGGTGGATCATTTATGAGCAAAGCAGTAGCATGGGTACGAAGTTGGCACCGTGATAGAAAGACAAATGTTGTGATAGACGGATATCTTACATACATATGTATATACATAGGGGAGAGCGGGTAGTTGGTTCAGCAATAAGTCTATGTTGTTTCTTTCTTAATGAAGGTTGGGATGACTAAAATGGATAGATAGCATATTAGAAATCGTGCAGCTTTGTCAAGTCATGGTGCACTTTGGTGTCAATGTTCACAATTTTTAAATATAGTCCGGCAAGCTACTGAGGCATTTAACTTAACTGAGTTCTCAAACAGAGGAATGCCATATCGGAAAATAACAATAGGAGCAGGCAATTCAGCCGTTCGAGCCTGCCCCGCCATTGAATTTCATCATGGCTCATCATCTACGGCAACGCCTTTTCCAAATATTATCCCCATATCCCTTTATGTAACTGGCATTTAGAAACTTGCCAATATCTGCTTCAATAATGCTTTATTACTGAGTTTTCAGAGCTCTCTGGGGTAAGAAATTCCAAAGAATCACAAACATTAAATTAAAAACAAAGCTCTCTGCACCTTAGTCCTAAGTGGCTCCTGACCCCACGTCCCCCCCGACCACCGTGCATATTTTGAAAATGTGCCCCCTTGTTCTAGAATCCCCTACAAAGGGAAAAATCTTACCTGCATCTACCCTGCCCAGCCTTTTTCAGCATTTTACACGTTTCAATAAAATTATCTCTTATTCTTCGAAATTATAGAGAATACATACCCAGTTCCCCTATTCTTAATTGAAAGGAAAATGCTGCCATCTCGTGGACAAGTGTAGTGAACTTCTGTTGCACTCCCACTATGACAATGACAGCCCTCCTAACTTAAGGGAACCAGAACTGCACAGAATACTCTAGGGGTGGTTTAATCAAGGCTCTATAAAATAGAAACAAGGTTTCGATACTCCTATACTCAAATCCTCTTGCATTAAAGGCTAACATACCATTGGGCTTCCTAATTGCTTACTGTACATGCAATATTCGCTTTCAGTGCCCATATGACGAGGGCATCCAGGTCCCATTGTGTACCTTTTCTTTCTAATCTCTTACCTTAAAATATACTTTGCACAACTTTTCCTCCTACCAAGTTGGATATCCTTACAGTTTTCCACAATATATTCCATCTACCATGTTCTTGCCCATTCACTGACTCTGTGCGAATCCCCTTGAGGCCGCTTTGCACCTTCTGACAAAACACATTCCCACCAAGCTTTGTCTCATCCCTGAAATTGGAAGTAACATATTTCGTTCCCAAATCCAAGTCATTGATATATAACAGTAAGAAACATAGAAACATAGAAACTAGGAGCAGGAGTAGGCCATTTGGCCCCTCGAACCTGCTCCACCATTCATTCTGAACTTGGTTGAACATCCAACTCAACAGCCCGCTTCCACTTTGTCCCCATATCCTTTGATCCCTTTCCCCACAAAAGCTATATCGAAATCCTTTTTGAAAACATTACAATGCTTTGGTCTCAACTACTTTCTGTTGTAACGAATTCCACAGGCTCATCACTCTCTGGGTGAAGAAACATCTCCTCAACACAGTCTTAAATGGTCCACCAGATATCCTCAGACTGTGACCCCTGGCTCTGGACTCCCCTACCATCGGGGACATCCTTCCTGCATCTACACTATCTAGTCATGTTAGAATTTTACAGGTTTCTATGAGATCACCCCTCATTCTGCTGAAGAACGTGAGTGAATATTATGAATCACTAGTTTTGCCTGAGCTGGAGCACTTTGTTCAATTTTGTGTACGAAACATCGGGAAAGAGTCAAGGGGTTTAATGAGGGGGCAGATGATAATTATTATGGCTAATCAATGATGCGAAAAAAGGGCTATGAAGAAATGGTGGGAATGTTAGGTTTGCTCTGACACATGATAACATGGTTAACAGCAGACATAGAGGAGAGATTAGGATTTTTTTTTTCAATTACACTCCAGATCTGGAACGATCGACATACGGAGGGAAGAAAAGTTGAATCCATAAACATAGCTTGCCAGCTATTTGAGGACAAGGAATATACAGATGTGCAAAGATAAATCTAGAGTTTGGTACAAAGGTACCTGAACCAAAGGAAAATATTGTGGATTCTGGAGATAGGAATCTCCGTCGAGGCTCTTCTACGAAATGGTCATACTGATCTCAACAGGTTAACACTGTTTCTCTCTCCACAGTTACTGCCAGACCTGCTGAGATTTTTTCAACACGTTCTGTTTTTGTATCAAAAATACCAAGTTTGTTACACTGTTCCAAAGATGCAGTGTTAAAATGGTGGGACCAATTACCTCTTCTGTGCTGTTCATTCTAAATTCCCATATCTGAAAACATCATGCTGATACATTTTCCTTTCGTTGCGCGCAACAGATTCATTAAGTTTTTGTAAACATAAATATCTATGATTTTGGCACACAGAAGATGTTGAAGACATATTCACAATGTTATTTTGTCCTGATTATATTAAAAACATAACAAAATGGACAAAAATAGCACCGAAGTAACCACATTGTCCATCTGTGCTCCGTGGTTTTATTAAAATAAATACAAAGACGGGCTTAGTCACTGCGGCCTTTTGTCTGTAAGCTTGTAAATTCCTTATCTTGATCACTCAACCTCTTGCCTGTGCGAGTGCAGTTCCAAACATCTTTCGGATTTTTTTGCAGCATAAAATGATTTGCTTATTCGAAAGCGATCCAGCCGGCGGCCCCCTCTTTTCATAAACAATTTTGGAACCAGCTATTAACCTGTTGGCATGTTTGCCGCACACAGAGTATGGCGTGTAGAATTCGCTATTTGACGTTTTCGTTTCGACTTGCCTGATGCTATATTTGCTCGGTTGCAGTTTTAGGAACTTTGAAGAGAAACATTGGTTGTGGAATAATAATAGGAAAGAGGAGTGAGGGTGGGTGATAAACTTGGGAAATTATTGACAGGAGCAGCAGGTCTGAGAGTCTATCCTTTTTCCCTCAATATTTTTGTGCCATTGTTTAACGGCATCAGTCAGTTAGAATATTGCTGTCATGAATTTGCACCACCTATAGATGTGATGTATAAAAATTAAGTGACAAACATGAGTTCAAATGAAAACTGTTAAAGTGGCTTTTTAAGTTGATCTGAACTGCACACAATAAACAACCGTTTCGAACCGTTAAAGGGAACAAAAATAAATACATAAATAAATTGAAGTTACCCAAATTACAGCAAGTGCAGCTGACATTGGCAGGCGTCCGAAGAGAGATGTGAGATACCTGACACTTGTAAACCGTGACGCTCTCCGGAGCCTCCGTCTCAGTTAATTTGCTGTGAACTTCATACAGTTTTGTTGCATTCTGCCGTTAGATTTGGTCCCTCACTGTCACAGTTGTTGATCCATTTTTGAACCATGCGTTCAAATACGCGGGGAAAAACGCAGCCGTTATATACTCAAAAGTCAGAGGAATTGATGATCTGCCCTGCTGCTTTTTGATGACGATCTCGAGAGGGGTCGGAGGGGCTACAAGAAGACAAAAGGTGCTTATTTCTAAGAATTAGTTAGGAGATTCTTAAATACATTCCAAGGCTGAACGTCCAAGCAAGGCACCATGAAACCACAGTGCCCGTTCTCGTTTAATGTCACTTTCCCGCTGTTATATAACAGGCAATGCTTATACAGGTAATCGGCTGTTACATCAATCATATCAAAGTGATGCAGGAAATGTTAACAAATGCCGTCTGCGCGATGTTTGTTGAAAGCTTCAGGGGCAGAAACGTGAATTAAAGCCGCGCAACCGTTACACAAGCGAGACTCAGATGAACTGCTAATCCGTTGTGGACCACGTGGATAAGTGTGGCAGAGTCCGCAAAAAGAGAGTAAACCTTTGATTTTAAACAGTGATTCAGTTTGGCGATAAGGGCGCACGTAATAAGCCGACGAAGAGACATCAGTGGAACGCCATGGTTCTTTAACCATCAAAGTAGCCGACGTTTCTGGAAAAGTCACGTTGACTTGTAACATTATTTGTTCTCTCTCCACAGATGCTGTTTTCTTAATTTCAGATACCAGCATCCACAATATTTTGCTTTGGTAACGAATATCTTATATGCCTATTAGAGGCACGTTCCCAGTGGTCTATGGCTGACATTGAGCAAGACAAATTAACGTGTTTTTTAGGATGCACAAGAAAGCTCCGAGGTTGAAAAAACACAGTAAATGCCATTGATCTGGAAAGTTTTAAGGACAACCATTTCAATTCATGTACATTTTTAACACCACTTTAGGAAAGGATTTAACAATATATTATAGGCGCAGAAACATTTTATCTTTGAAATAATTGAATTTCACATTTGACAGTAAGTTCCAATGTTGCGAACATTTTCACAGCCATTTAAAAGATTAATTATCTTTACTCTCCTAAAGCCCAGAACAATAGTGAAATGTCTGACCTTTCAATAAGTGTTTAGACTTTGGCGTTGGATCCATATGGCCAGGTCCGTCGAAGACAACGTGACATTAAACCAGGACTGGATTTCCAACCAGCAACTTTAGAACTAGATATTATAAACTTAACCGAGCTTGCATGCACCAAGCAAAAATCATTTAATGTAAATTGAATGCAATTCCAGTACAGCGTCTGAACAAATGTAATGATATTTTGCTTCAGCGGGGTTTACACTTGCCTTGCTTCAACCAGACGTGGGTAAAACCTCGAATCAAAAATTCCATGGGAATTCTGCAGTGCCCGTTGGAGTGCTACATTGCAACAGTTGTCCTTTTCCACATGCAGCATTGAACATTTATTCTCCCCTACACAATAATAAAGATCGTATTCGACAGAAAGGGATCAAACCCGTAACCGACACTCTTCTCCCCAGTCAACTGATGAAACTAATTTAATATTAATTGCTAATAAAATAAAAAATGCACAACAAGCCTGACAGCACCTGTGGAGAGAGAAATTAAGGTTACCTTTAGGGTCGATGACCTTCGCTAATGAAACATTTCAAAAGTTTACCAGACTTGCTTCGATTTCAACGCATGTTCGGCTTTTATTTCAGGTTCGCTCATCTGCAGAATTTGATTTTGCATCAAGCTGGATTGACTCCTGATCACAAAGATAGCTGACAGTGAGATCTTGATGCTGGAAATCCAGTCCAGCCATTCGGCTGCTCAGTTTGGAACCGTTTGAAAGCTAAAATAACGCAAACATTACACATCCGGTGAAAAAATTTGCATTTTAACAATTACTCTTTTCCAGGCTAATTTTTCAAATTCTGGTTTCGCGTCTGAGCTAAAAGTGAACTGATAGTTTGCAATATTTAAAGGAGGGTGATAGGTCGAAAAAGTACTTGAAACATCATCTTTTGTAAACTGACACTAGTTAAAAAGACAGAACTGTGCTCAGTCCAATGGTGACATATATTGATTGACACATGTCCCTGTTGGCGAGAGCAAATGATCACTGATCTCAAAGTTACCCGATTGTCAACTCTTGCTCAGTTGTTCATAGGTTTATCAGTATTCTTTCAATTCTGTTTCTATCCCAGTACGAAATAGAATGCAAGACAAAAGTTAAACGGAAAAAGCGGTACAATGAGTTTACAGATATTTTCAGGGTTGTTTTAAATATGCAATCATTCATTTATTTAATTGTTCAACGTCTATTTCCGAGTAAGGTTTGACCAAATAAATATTATTTGTAAATGTGTTTTGCTTTTTCAGCAGACTACTCAAATAAGGTGAAAACAATCGTGTGGAAAAGTAGGCAAAAAATCTAATATTTCCATATTTTGAGTAATAAGTATTGTATTTTTTATAAAAAAAAAGTGATGGTAAAGCTGAAGTCAATCGGGGGCCGGGGGGCCGCCAGTGGCTGGAGTTATAAGTAGCATATAGCAAAAAAAAATGGCTGTGGTTTGTTCAGGTCCATTACATCAGTTCCAGGGCATCGCTTCAGGAGCTCTTCGATATGATATTGTAACGAAAAAGCAAAAGGTATTCTGTTGCTATTGACTCAATTCCTGCCTTCCTAAATAATTTGCACCTTAAACAGGGCTGAAAGCAGGGGAGTCACGGAATATTCTCGATTGTCAAGTTGATCTCTGCTCCAAGAACAATCAAGATCTGCACCTTTCAGGAAAACGGCAGTCTAAGTTTAAATCACCAATTCAAATTACAAAGTTAGGGAAAGGTAAGTGCCGAAGGTAAGTGAAAAAGGTTTTTGGGGGTAGGGGTGTTCAGATATCGGGTGGGGATGGGGGCAGGGGCTCGGACTTTGGGGTACTGTGGGTGGAATTGGACATCCGGCCGGTGCAGCTGGCTGGGCAATCCAGTGCTCGGTTGTTCGGTCGGAATTTGGGGCTGGGTGTTGGGGGTACAGGCATCTTAGGGGGGTCCTGCGGCATCGTACATCGGGAGAGGGTGGAGCAGACAGGCCATTTGGTGGGGTGGGGAGATGGGGAGCAGGGGGTTCGGATATAGGGTATTTGGGGGACAGTCGAACAACGAGGAGGGGGCGAGTGGTCAGACATTTGGAGGAACTTGTGGGTCGGATATTGGGGGGTTGGTACTTGGGGTAATCGGAAGTCGGTAAAGGGTGGGCTGGTCAGCCATTGAGGAGCTTGTGGTATTGCAGTTTTGGAGTCTGTGGGTCCAACATGGAGAGATGGCATGTCGGGTTGGAGGGTAAGATTCAGGCTCGCGGTGGAGTTGGGGGGCCGGGCCGTAGGGTGTGCGCTCCCGTGCGGGTGGGGGGAATCGTATAGGTTGTTGCCAGCTTGGCACAGTGGTGTGTGGCGGGGAGAAGATGATGTTCTCCTGGGTGGACTCCTTCCCTTGGGGCTCAGAGTTATGGGGATTAGGTCTGTGGATATGCAACAGTTACTCATAGGTTAGAAGAGGTTTTACCTCTGCTAATTCTTCCTGGGTAACGACTGGTGTAACCCGGGCGCAACCATCCGAAGTTAGCAATATAAAATAAAAATTTGGATGGTTCACAGCGCAATTGCCCAGAAGAAGTGTGCATTTCTGGGCAATTGCCTCGCAAACCATTCCCTGGGATCTTCTCTATAACTTATATGGATACAAGTCGTGAGTTTGTGGGTGGGATTACTGGGGGCACTGGGGGCACTGTATAACACAATAAGTTTTGGTGAGTTTCTCTGTCATAGTGTCTAGGTCCACATGCCACCCAGCTGGTAACGACACAGTGCAGCAAGCTATTTGCCTGTCGGCATCCCGTAACTCAGGGTTATCCGGTTGGTTGCTGGTAAAATATATTTTGATTTTAAAATTCTCATTCTTGTTTTTTAAATCAAATCGTGGCCTCGCCCCTCCTTTTGACGGCAATCTCAGTCAGGCCCACAAACTTACCAGACAACTGCTCTCCACTAACACTGCAAATCACGGATTTCAGTCGCTTTGCTATTCACAACTGCGCCTTTGTTTATCTAGGCCCCAAGCTCAAGAATACTCTCCCTTCACCTCTCCACATCTTTGCATGGTTTTTCTCCTTTAAGACGTTTTTTAAACCTACCTATTATTGAAAAGCTTTTGGCCATCTGACCTAACCGCAATTATTTGGCTCGGCACTATACCTTTGTTGTGTAATGATCCAATGGAGCGCCTAGGAACATTTAATTACATTTGAGACACCATGTAGTAAAATGTCAGAGTTGTTGTTGCAAAGCTTTTGGCCTGTACAAAACTTCTGCTCCACGTACGAATCTAGAAAAATTCACTGCGGTTAATAATAATTAACTTCATATGAATCAATTGAAGTTCTTAATATATACAAAGAGATTTTTTGCAATGGCGTGCTTAAAATTAAATACGGCCACCAATGAGAAGAATTGGAATTGACTAATACCCAACAGTTACTCAGATCTTTCTAGTATCCAAAGAAAAATAATTTCCTCAGATAATGACATAATTGGCTTTCCAATTCTTTCTATAAGTTATGTAAACCTTTGAAAATGCATTTAATCAGCCGAACTATTTGAGGCAATTACCATCCAACTTATTTCAGTACCAGGCAAGCGGTCAGTAAAATGAGATAGGAGCAGTGTTGCCGTGTTTCATTCCAAACTATCCTAGGAGTTGGTGCCCTTACGCCTGCCCAGAATGCAATTTATTCTACCCGGTTCCAGTAGTAGTGAATTGCAATTTCGTCTCAGGTATGGGAGAACAGTGTTGCAGCAAGTCCAACAATTAAGCATGTTCTAGTATGGTGATAAACTGATCCCGCTGTCTTATTCCTTTCTGCGCACAGCAGTATATGCCAAACCTCCAGATCCCCCCGTCAGAGCATCACGTCAGAGAATTGCTGAACGCACCATCAGGCTCCGAAAGCCGTCCAAACTAGTTTCGCCTGCCTGCACCCATGCTTATAGTCTGCAGGTATTTTAGATTTCCACAAACCTCATTGTTCCCTTCATGGGAGGACTAAAAGGACTGATACGGCTCAAGGAATTAATAAAATCGTGCTTATCAGTGACTACCCAGTATCAGCCCCTGTAATATGCTTCTGGCTCCAAACCTGACGTGCACAAAGTAGCCAAAATACTGCTTTCAGGGCTCACAATGAATTGAAATATGATCTCTCCAATTGTGCTCTTCATAGTATCACAGAATTTGTGCGATATCGAAGGATGCCATTTGGCGCATCATGCCTGCAGCGGCTCTCCTAATGAGCATTATCACTCCGTGCTATTCTCCTGCCTTTCTTCTGTAACTCTGCGCATTTTTTCTGGTCAAGTAATCATCTAATGCCCTCTCGAATGCCGCAATTGGACAGGCTCCACCACAATTTCAGGCAATGCATTCCAGACCTGAACAACTAGTTGTTTCTTAAATCATACTTTTTTCTTTGCAAATCACTTTAAATCTGTGCCCCCTCATTCTTGATACTTTTATGAGTGGGAATGGTATCTCCCTTTTTACGCTGTCCAGCGCCCACACGATTTTGAACACGTATATCCAACCTCATCCCAGCCTTCCCCTCTCCAAGGAGAACAGCTCCAACCTACCTTCATAACTGAAGTTTCCCAAACTTGGAAGTATTTTCTCTACCTATTCTGCACTTTCTCTAAGACGGTCACTTCCTTCCTGAAATGTGGCACCCAGAACTATGCAAAATGCTGCAGCCGAATTCTAACTAGCATCCTATACAAATTCAGCATAATCTCCTTGCAGTTGTACTCTATGCCTCTATTAATAAAGCCTAGGATACTGTATGCTTTGTTAACAGTTCTCTCCACCTGTCCGGACACGTTTAAAGACTTATGCAGATATACACCCAGGCCTCTGTGCTCTTTAGGATTTGTACCCATTTTGTTTACATTGTGTCTCACGGTTTCCTACCGAAATGAAAGACCTCACAATTGTCTGCATTGAAATTCACCTGCCACCTATCTGCCCACTCTACAACTTGTCTTTGTCCTTTTGAATTTTTACACTGCCCTCCTAACAGTTGACAATACTTACAAGTTTTGTATCACCCACAAACGTTAAAATTGCCCCTGCATGCCAAAGTACTGACCATTAAGATATATCAGGGAAAGTAAGCCTCCCAATACCGGCCCCTAGGGATCTCCACTACAAAGCTTCCTCCAGCCCGAAAAATACCCATTGACCATTACTCGCTGCTTCTTATTACTCAGCCAATTTTGTATCCACATTTCGACTGACCCGTTTAATCCATGGGCTATAACTTTTCTCCCAAATCTGTTGTGCTCGCACTGTATCAAATTACTTCTTGAAGCCCATGCACACCTGATCCCTCATCAATCCTCATCAACTCTAACTGTTACTTCTTCAAATAATTCCTGCAAGTTAGGGAAAAACAATTTTCCCTTAAGAAATCCGCGCTGGCTCTTCCTAATCAATCCACATGTTTCTATGTGATTATTAATCCTATCATGAATATTGTTTCTAGAAACTTCACCACCACCGAAATTAAACTGGCTGGCCTGGAATTACTGGGCTTATCCTTACAACATTTCTTGACCAAGCGCGTCATATTTGCAATTCTGCCGTCACCTAGCACCTCCCCGGAGGGCAACAAGGCTGAAATATTTTGGCCAGTGCTCCAACAATTTCTACTTTCGCTTCCTTTAATATCCTTGGATGCATCCGTCTTTGCAGACTCGATAGGCCGAGGGGCCTCTTCTGCACACTGTGATTCTGTGATTCTCTTATCTCCTCCGGTCCCGGTGCCTTGTCAATTTTAATTACTGTCACTTTATCCAATACCTGTTTTAGATCAAATTTTAACATTTCTGGTGACAGAGTTTCCTGCTCAGTCAACATGTACTGGCATAACTGCTTCCCTGGTAAACACACATGCAATGTGTTGATTTAACACCTCAGCCATGCTCTCTGCTCCATGTGTAAATCCCGTTTTTTGTCGCTGGCCAGCCCTATTCTTCCTTTTACCAGCCTCTGACTTTTATGCCGCTATGTAAAACTTTGGGATTCGCCTTTATGTCGGCTGCAAGCCTTTTCTCATTATTCTTCTTCGCTTCTCTGATTAGCTTTGTCACCTCTTCTCTGAAGCTTCTATGTTCAACTCAGTTCTCAATTTTGTTTTGTAGCTGGCAGGTTTCATAAGCACACTTTTCCTTACTTCTGTTAATTTTTACCTTCTTTTTCCTCCAGGGGTTTCCGGATTTGCTTGCCAAACCTTTCCCTTTTGAGGAAAAGTACCTTCACTATGCCAGAGGCATCCCTTCTTTTAAAATAGCAGATTGTTCATCTACAGTTTTATCCAGCTAATCTTTGGTTCCAGATTTTCTGTCGGTGGTCCGATATTGCTCTTTTAAAGCCGCTTCTCCCTAATAAATTATTTTTACCCTGGATTGACAATTGACAATTGTCATTTTCTACCGTCATCCCCATTGGGAGCGATTTCCACAGCTGTGCTTTTAGCCGAATATTTCATCCTCCAAGAAAGGAAATGAGAGAGAAATATAGGAATTTGGATGAGAATTAACGTGGATGTTTGGTCAAAGGAACACACTAATTATCATTTTTGTAAACAGAAAGTCCAAGCAAGTTCATACGTCTACCCAGTTATAAACGTATTAGTTGCCCCAGTGCCCATGCCCACAATCAGTGAACCAATAGATCCGAGCTATCAGCCCCTAATTGAACATATTTAGAGGCCTTGATGGTCAATGTCAGATGACCCGGTCTAAACCTCAAAGATTTGAGATTACTTGCAAGTCTTCTAAATTCATTGCATGCTATCATAACGGTAGGTGACAATGCTGTACGTCATGCACTCCGCCCTCAGGCGAACTTTTCGGTTTTTCACTTCTTCTGCGTAGTTGATCATTTGGAATAGTTTCACGTATCACACTGTGCCATGATAGCTACAAGTGGAAGCTACACATATTTGGCTATATTGTGTTTGACTTCAATGAAAGTGAATTCGGACGAGCGGTAAACCGGCCGTTTCGCTTCAAATAGTTTATCGCGTAAAGAGAAATCCTGCTCTCGTTACCTGAAAACGTCCTATATGGATGCATCAAATCTCTTTTATGCTCCTTAAGTTGCATAAATCTGGAATTATTCCTTATTTACCATTCGCCTGCGCAATCTGAGTCTGAGCCATGCAACAATCATTTGTTAACTTCTGTCGCATACAATGCATTCTGATAGAATGGTAGAATCACGTATTACAAATTGATAACACATGAATAGTTCCTTCCGTCTAACGGTCCAAGTCAGCGTTCATGCCACTCTCTGATTCCTATCGCTTTATTTTGTCTAACTGTATTTATAAAGCATTCACCCTTCTACTTGTTTATATCTCATGCATTTATAATGTCTTATCAGCTTCAACTACTCAAAATGGTTGATGATTGCTCATTGCTTCAGTGCAGCCTATTACTTCGTGGATACTTGGGAGTTTGGTGAGTTGGGGAACTCAAAGTGTTAATCTTGTTCTTCAAAAATGTAGTCTTGCCTGTAGTTAGCAGTTACTGAAAAGTACTCTGTAAGTAGAGCACGTTTCTGACAACCTTAGTCAGCGGAAACACTCTGTACTGCGAGTAGCGGTGTAGTTAATTGGATAACTGGTTTACTCTGGCTCCTGTAGCTGCAGTTCAGTTGATATAAAATAGGAAGCAATAGTGCAGGTTGTCATTTAGAAGACACCTGGGAGTTTTATGAGTGGGGTGAGTTAGCTGAGGAAAAAAAGGAGGTGCCCCTTTGTTCTTATTTACTTTGTGAATATACATGTAAGCAAATAAAGAAACGAATAAAATATTAATTAATTAAAACACATTAAAAAAGGCAGAACTGATGGTGTGTCATTGCTCTAGCACTTGGATGATCTTTGATGCCATTGTGATTCAGGTCAAAAACGTCTGCCGTTAGTGTATGTGCTCTGAGGAGCTTTGGCTCAGAGTCATTGAGCTGGAGGTCGAGCTGGAGGCACTGCGAAACATCATGGAGCAGGATCTTTACCGGGATGCCTTGTATCATGAGACAGTTACACCTTTTAGGATAGGGCCTCCTGTTTTGGTCAGCCACCTGGGTCAAGGATATTGCGACTGCAACTGAGGCAGATAAGGGGACCCAGGACGCAAGAGTGGAGAAATTCCAGCTTTTGTAATTTGCCAGCAGATTTGAGGTTCTCTCAGGATGATTGGATGAGAGTGCGGCCCGCAGCATGGATGAGGTAACTGTCCATGGGGCTATGATACAGAAAGGCATTAAACTGCGTGGGGTTGGGGGGGGTGGGGGGGAGGGGGATGGTTGGTGGTGGTGGTGGTGGTGGGAGGGGGGAGGTGGTGGGGGGTGGGGGGTTGGCGGGTGGGGGGCTTATGTATTGAAGGGAAGCAAAAAGAAATGTGGTGGTAGAGTAGTGGACAGTATAGTGAGAGTGATTTACACCATCCTCTGCAGCAAAGAGTGAGAGTCCAGAGGGCTATTTTGTCTGCCTTGTACTAGAGATCAAGGCACCTGCTCAAGGCTGGAAGAGCCTTTGAGTGTATGGAGGACGATCTAATTATCATTCCCACTGTGGACACTAACGACATAAGCAAAGCAAGGAAAAAGTTCTGCACTGTCACTAGGAGGAAATAGGCACCAAATTATGAAGTACAACCTCAAAGGTAATAATCTTTGGATTATCACCTGAGCCACGTGCTGGCATATGGAAAAACGGATTGGGGAATTGGGCTGCTGCATTGTACTAGTGGTGCTCAGCGCAAACTGGTGGAGCAGCACCTCATCTTCTGACTCGGCACTTTACAGCCTTCCGCAACTGAATATTGAGTTCAGCAACTTTAGATCATGAGCTCTCTCCTCCATCCCCACCTCCTTTCTGATCCGCCTTTTTTCCAATGATTTATATATACTTTTTTCTTTTCCCATCTGTTTCCATTATTTTTAAATGTATTTCCATCCATTGTTATATCTCTACCTGTTAGCCCATTTCGATCCCTTCCCCACAGCCCACCCCACTAGGGCTACCTGTACCTTGCTCGTCCTGCTTTCTACCGTTAATGTCAAAATTAGCACATTTCTTAGCTAATATCACCACCGTCAAAATCTCTTTTTTTCTTCTGTCTATGACAGCTTTTCGCAATCTCCACCTATCACTGGCCCTCTATCCAGCTCTACCTCTCCAACTCCCTTTAAACCAGCTTATATTTCACCTCTTCTATTTTTCCTTAGTTCTGATGAAGCGTCATTTGGACTCGAAACGCTAATTGTATACCGCTTTGCAGATGCTGGCAGACATGCAGAGTTTTTCCAGGAGTTTTTGTTTTTGTTTTGGATTGCTAGTATTCGCAGGTTTTTTGTTTATATATTAATGTTTTATTGACTGCCACTTCTCTTCAACGAAAGCCTAACTTGAAGAAGTATTGCTCTTCTCTCCAACAGGATTTCCACCTTTACCTTTTGCCCTGTTTATCTTCATTGCTTTCCATTTCTCTCCTGGTGTTTGACAAGGTGTTTCCTAAAACTCGCTTTCACAGTCATTTTTCCTTGCTCAGTGACTATCTCCATCTCCTTCTAACCCCAGGTGGATTACAAGTGAAGTTTCGTTCCTCTTGTTTCGAACGCACCCAGGATTACAGGCATCTCCGGGACATACAACACTCTTCAGACTGCTGTTCTTGTCCTGAGATCCACACACAGTGCCATGCACTTCCAAATGAACACACTCGACCTCTCCCTCCAGCTTCACGGACACACCCTATTTCTAAGCTGCCCTAGTCCTCAGTTTCATTAAATTCTTCATCTCATCTGACGCCTCAACAAGAATCTTTCTCTCTTTCTTTCAGGTGCAAAGGAATGCAAGCTCCAACAACTCATGGAAACCAACAGCCATCCAGGACCCTCCAACCCTGCCCATCCCTCTGTCCCCATCCAGTCTTCCAAGCCCAACACTGGCAGTGCATTCATCATCCACCCTGACCTTCCCCTCTCTGATTCAGAACGTTCAGTGCTCAGCAAAGCACTGTGTTTCATACCCTTATACCCTCAGCTCAATGGATTTCGGGCCCGGCACAATGTTAAACACTTTTTCTGCCACCTTCAACTCCATGCTCACTTCTTCTGGTTCAACTCCATGCTCACTTCTTTTGGCAGGAGTCCTCACCCCGTTGAATGGATCCTTTTACCCACCTCCAGTGTTCTCCCTCCACCTGGACCACACCCTCTGGATTCTTACGTGCTCTTGATCTTTTCATTGAGAACTGTTGGTGTGACATCTTTCATCTCAATTTCTCTGCTCCACCCTCTCTCTCTAACCTGCATCTCTCTGAACTTGCTCCATTCCCTTCTCTCAGGTCCAACCCTGACAGTATCATCAAACCTTCTGACAAGGGTGATGCTGTTGTTGTCTGGAACACTAACCTCTACCTCGCAGAGGCTAAGTTTCAACATGCAAACGCATCTTCCTACCTCCCCTGTACCATGACTCCACCATTGAACATCAAGCCATTGTTTCTAGGACTGTCACTGACCTCATCTCCTCTGGAGATCTTACATCCAGAGCTTCCAACCTCATAGATAAAAACAAAAAACTGCGGATGCTGGAAATCCAAAACAAAAACAGAATTACCTGGAAAAACTCAGCAGGTCTGGCTTCGGTGCAAAAATGTTCCATTTCGCAGCTACATCTACGCATAGTGAAAAGACATTTTGAATCCACTGTAGCACGGAATTCCCGTAGGGACGCTCAGAAAGGACCTCTGGGTCTAATTTACTTGGTTTTCATCTCTTGTAAACCCCTTCCAGTTTCCGTACGGGTTGCGAATTCGTGGATTATCACTGGACCGAGTAGCAGGGAATAACTATGTAGTTAGAGAGCGCCTGGACTGAATCTTTTCCATGATTATGAAGTCTGTGAAACTAATACATTTCCTTCGAACGTGTTCCAGACAGGTTACGTACATATTATTTTTAATTAAGACATACGGTATAACCGCATGTGCAAATCAGTATGCGGTGGATTATGCATTCTGTCTTTGAATGGCGAAACAGGTTGGATATTGTAAATCATCTAGTCTTATTTCCATATCTCTGTATTTGTCTCGGCTCTAGATGCCTGAAGGCAATGTTGGACATGTCACAAATAAGGGGCAGAGCACAAGCCAGCGACGAAGCAGCAGAGTTCAGCCTGTTAATTCAAGATTTTTTAAACTTTGGTTATCAAGAATTACTTACTAGATAGTCAGCAATGTTTGACAGGCGGCGCATTAATTTAGATCTAATGTCGTGTTCACTGCGTTTTGGAGATATTTAAGGGTGGCGCAGGAATGAATAAATGCCGGATATTTCCACCAATATTGATATTTGCTGATTAGATAGCAAGGCCAAGTAAATGGAAAACAACAGGGTTACTTTTAATTAAGAGAATAAATAAGAAATAATTTAGCTACACTATTGCAGCTGAACTGCTGATAAACAGGCGAAACCTGTGAAAGTTATGCAAGTGAAAATCGGGACAACAAAAACGCATGAGGCAATAACTTCGAGGAAAAATGATTTAAAATCAGGTATCAAGCAAACATAAAATTTTGAAGGGTCATGAGGACTCGAAACGTCAACTCTTTTCTTCTCCGCCGATGCTGCCAGACCTGCTGAGTTTTTCCAGGTAATTCTGTTTTTGTTACAAAATGTTGACAGTCAGGCAAGCAAACTGGTTCAATTTCTGTGCATTTATATATATATATATATTTATTTGTTGAATAGAACTAAAGTATGGCGGACAATAGCTTCCTGGAGCATTCTCCATGGCTACGCTTCGGCCTTTCAGAGCCGAATTGTCAACGAACCAGCGCTATTTCGTTTTTTCAGAATTGGGAGCCGACAGTAGTATGGTTCTTTCACCGGACTAGTCATGCACATCCCCAGGCCAATGCTCTGTGACCCGGGTTAGAATTCCCCCATGGCAAATGGTAGAAATTGAATTAATTTATGAAAAGTCTGGAAGTAAACATATCTGATGATATCCGTCAAATCATTGTCGTTCAACTTAAAACGCATCAGCGTTTATAGAGCAATCTACCATCCTCCCTTGGCCTGGACTACATGTGACTCACTCCACCTACCCTTGGCCTAGAATGCCACTCAGCCGTATCGAACGCTTAGGAAGTGCATTAGGAATGGAGCCAGATGGACCATCTGACATACTCATATGCACAGGATCACACTTCGCAGATAATCACACAGAAAATGGTTTCACCATCCATGGGGTGTCCTGTCCCAAAGGTTGGACTAACACAGCAGAGGTGGGGACACAGTGAAATACAGTCAGGAGAGAGTGGCCCTGAAAATCCTCAGCATAGACTCTGAACAGCTGAAACTCACATGGAATCAGCTCGCACATGGGCAAATAAACATCCTGCTGATAACCACCAACGGTGAGCACTCAGATCATGAACCAATATTTCTTCATGTTGAACACCAGTTGCAGGAAGCATTGAGCGTGGCAAGGGCGCAGTGTGCACTCTGGTTGGAGACTTCTATGAACATCACCAAGAGTGGCGCAGTGGAACCACTACTGACCGAGCTGGCCGAGTTCAAAATGAGTTAGATGCTCGACTGGTACTGTGGCATGGGTGAGGGAAGCAAGGAGAGGGAATAACAAGCTTCACCCCATACTTACCAATCTTTCTGCCTCGGGTTCCTCTGTCCATGACAGCATCGGTATGAGTGACCATCGGAGAGTCATTGATGTAGGCCAAATTCCGAATTCACACTGAGGATACCCTCTATGGTGCTGTGTGATACCATCAACGTGCCAAATGGGATAGATTTCGTACAGATCTAGCAACTCAAGATCGGACATTCATGAGGTGCTGTAGGTTAGACGCAGCTGAATTGTACTCAACCACAATCTGTAACATGATGCCGCAACTTAACTCCCAATCTAGCATTATCTACAAGCCAGGGGATCAACCCTGGTCAAGAACGTGCACAAGAGGGAATGCTATTAGGAGCACCAGGCATAAATAAAAATGAGGTGTCAACCTGGTGAAGCTACACTCAGGAATACTTACGTGCCAAAAAACGTGTGATAGACAGAGCTAAGCAACCCCGCAACCAATGGACCTATACTCTGCAGCCCCGGAGTCCAACCAGTCTGAATGGTGGTGAACAATTGAAAAGTAAAGCACTGATGAAGGATGTGCACACATATTCCCATTCTCAACGTTGAGGAGCTCAGCAGAAAAGTGTATTAAACAAACCTGAAGCATTTGCCACCATGTTCAGCCAAAAGTGCAAAATGGATGATCCATGTCGACATCGTCCAGAGGTCGCCAACATCACAAATGCCAGTCGTCAGCCAATTAGACACATTCTAAGTGATATTAAAAAAAAACAAACAACAGCTGGAAACATTGGATACTGAAAAGCCTATGGGCCGTGACACCACGTTGGCAGTTACAGTGAAGGATTGTGTTTCAGAAAATGCTGCGCCCTACCCAAGCTGTCCTATTGCAGCTAAAACACATTCGTTGAAGCAGAAATGTGGAAAATTGCTCAAGGATGCCCCCTGCACCAATAAAGGAACAAATTCGACCCAGCCAACCACTGTCCCTTCAGCCTACCCTTGCTCATCCATAAAGGGATGCAAGCCATCAACAGGATTATTAAGGGGCAATGGCTTAGCAATAACCTTTTAACTGACCCTCAGTTTGACTTCTGTCAGGATCACGCCACTCCAACTTCATTACAACCTTGGATCAAACATGAGGTGAGAGTGACTGTGCTAGTCATGGAGGCAGCATTTGACCGAGTATGGAATTGAGGTATCCTATACACACTGCAGTCAATCGGAATGAGGGGGAAAATACCCCGTTCGTTGGCATCATACCTAGCACAAAGGAAGATCGTTGTGGTTGTTGGAGGTCAGTCATATTCCCTCCTGGATATCACTACAGGAGTTCCTCAGGGCAGTGTCCTAGGCCGAAACATCTTCAGTTGCTTCTTCAATGAGCTTTCTTCATTTATAAGATCAGAAGTGTGGATGCTCGCTAATGAGTACACAATCTGCAGCAGAATTTGCGAGTTTTCAGATACTGAATGTGTCCACGTCTAAATGCAGCAAGACCTTGACAATATCCAGGCTTGGAATGACAAGTAGAAAATATTACTTGCACCACACAAATGTCAGGCATTGGCCATTTCAAACAAGAGTGAATCTAAACAGCATACTCTGACAATCAATGGCCATGACCATCGCTAAATTCTCCACTTTCAAAATCCTAGGGGTTACCATTGAGCAGGAACTGAACTGGACTAGTTATATAAATTCTGTGGTCACCAGAACAGGTCAGAGACTAGGAATCCTGCGGCGAGTAACTCGCCTCCTGACTCCCCAAAACTTGTACACCATCTACAAGACACAAGCCAGGAGTATGAGGCAACACTCTCCATTTGCCTGGATGAGTGCAGCCCCAACAACAGCAAAGAAGCTCGCCACCATTGAGAACACAATGTCCCGCTTGATTGGTACCCCATACACAAACATTCAGCCCCTGCAATACAGTTTCACAATGGCAGCATTGTGCACCATCTACAGGAAGCACTGTCGCAGGTCACCAAGGCTCCTTACATGGAACATCCAAAACCCACGACCGCTGCCATTTCAAAGGACAACGGCAGCAGACACATACGAAAACCAGCACCCGGAAGGTCAGTTTCCAGCCATGAACCATACAGAATTGGAAATATATTGCAGTTCCTTCACTGTCGCTTTGCCAAGATCCTGAAACTCCCTTGCCATCTGCACTGTGGATGTACCCCTACATCACAGAGACTGCAGAGTTTAAATAAGGCACTTCATCTCCACTTTCTCAAAGGGGCCGTTCAAGAAATGGTGGCCTAGCCAGAGATGCGCACATCCCATGAATGAATAAAAAAAGCATATTAACCTACTTCCCTTTGAAAATTATAATTCTTGTGTTTGCCTTGGGAGTGCAAGAAGAAAAGATTTCATGGTGTGTTTCTTTTTTTTCAGTCATACTTCAGGAATAATATTAACTTTGCTGATTGGGAAATAGATGAAAATCAAGAAATCCAATGAATGACACAAAATTAGTAATAGGGAATATGGAAAATTGCAATTAATTTCAAAGGGCCCAATGGAGTTTTAAGGAATTGCATCAACAGATGAGGCTTCATTGAAGACAAAGTGGAACTATATTGGAAAGTAAGGTAGTTCAAGGCATTGTAAAATTACTACTTTGTATCGGGTTTTGCATTAAAGAAAGTGGGATGATCAACAGTGACTGAAACTACGTCATCAGGAAATACTAAGAGTACTTAAATAAGTAGCAATGTAATATTGGGAAAAATAATGGGGTGAAGATTTCCAAGTGGGTCAGAGTGCATTGTTTCTGCCATGGGACGTTAAATTCATTGGTGCGGAAATTGTAATGACTCAGGCGTTTTTTTTTTACTAAAACACACGCCATTTCGGGGATGGCGCTTTTAGTATGAAAACAATTCATTTTTGCTACAACATTATCGATCAAAACAAATGCATCAGTACCGAGAGCAGGCCTGAATCTATCTGACATGCGATTGGAAGTTGCAGAATGGCTCATTGCATGTCTGTGGATATAATATCGAAACTGCCGATCATCTTGTAAATGAATACTCACGAAACATATTTTCCAAGTAAATAATTGATATTCACTTCATATCACCAGTGGCTATGGAATGAATTTTGATCTTTGCTCTCAACGTGTAATGTTCAGTTTCAAGCTGCCATGGGGAATACAAAACCTATGAGGGTTGAGAGGGAAATTGATTCAATGTTGACATCAGTTTAACATTGTATGTGGGAAGATTCTCGAAATCAATTACCAAAAGCAAATTGATTACAATATAGTACAAAAGCACTCTGATTAAAGAGAACCAATGTGGCCTAATGAAAGATAGATCATGTCTCACTTTACTCATTTTATTTGGAGAACTCACTGACATCACAAATAGAATATTGTGTACAGGCGTTGCTGTATGCACTTACAGGTTGCATGTAATGAGCTGCAACACATGAAATTGTTCGTTAAAAAGAAGAAAAGGGCACAGATTCGAGCATGCTTTGGCAAGTTGTTTGCTAATTGATTTGAAAGCAGGAGATTGGGTGGTGTTGTTTTAATTCAATCTTGCGTTCTGAATGTCATTCGCAAGGCCAGCCTTTGTTGCTGATCCACAATCAACGATAAGAAGATGTTGTTGAGCGTCTTGATGAAACGCTGTGGTCAATATTGCGGAGGTACAGCCGTACTGCTGTTATGAAGGAAGTTCATGGTTTGTTGCCCAGAGACAGCGAAGGTCAATATTGCTCCAAATTAGGGTAGAGCAATTAGGCGGGCAAGTTACAGGTGGTGGTTTTCGGATGTGTCTGCTGCGTCTGAACATTTGGTAGTAGATATCATGGGTTTGGAATGTGCTATCGAAGTAGGCTTGTCAAGTTGCTGCATGTTGTAGATGATACGCCATGCTTCCACAGGTTGCTGAGCTTTATACACAAGGTATGAAAATTGGCATTTCTCATAAATACACAATGGGAACTCTGCCCCTCACAATTTTACTAATTTTTTTCTAGAACAGAGAGATGCGTACCCAAGTTTAAGAAGAATGCCGATACTGGATAAGTTGGACAGCTGGAAGCGGAGCAGCATACAGGATTAAGCAACTGAACAAGTTTGAGCAAATTATGTGTAATCCGGGGAGTATAAGATGGTTTGCATTTAAATTATAAGAACAAAAGAATGGAATAGTTTCTGATTTTTTCCCTGAGAGATGAAGCACTCTGGAAGGGTCAAACAGGAACGGCTAAAGAGCATAAACGAAGAGCACTCAGAAGGAGAAATGGAATATTATATCTTATCTCAAGAGTTCTGCGGAGTCTCTGGAGAAAATTCCACTGAATCCGTGCCCCATTTGGCCTCAAAGGCTGATGTCACTGCCCCTTGAGACGCGCCTTCAGTGCAATGTCAGTGACGAGTGTTTAATGCATTTTTCAAAGGGCTTAATCGTGTAAATGCTTCATTTAATATGCTTTGATGTCTGGTAACGCGCTTTGACGGGGCGCGTTTGAAAGGGATTTCTGGTCATGGGGATGCAGGGTGAGGATGGAGGGCGGTGCGGTGGGGTTGCTGGGAGATGTATGGGGAAACTCTGGCACTCCCCTTGCTTTAATTGACTCTCCTAATGAACAGTCTCTACGCCTGCTGGTGCGTCCTGGTGGGCGCATCAGGATGCGCTGCTTTCGAGCCTTTCCTTGGGAATCATCAGTTTTAGATTCAATCATGAGTCGACTCTCCATTTGCTGCAGTTCCGCTGCTTCCCTAAATAACATTGGATGATTCAGCATTCACTACGATTGGGAACACAGAACCCAAGGGAACACATCGGCTACCTTTTCATATTCTTCGCTTTAGATTTCAGTCTGGAGATTGACTTTGTTTTACAACCTGAATATACCGCGATGCCTTCTTTCTAGGCATTATGATGTTGACATTGAGACCCGCTTATTATCTTGGCCTAAGAATATTATGAGATTTTGTTTACCATAAATGTTGTTATTAAAAGTGGAGCAGCACTGCTTTACACAGCCTACTACCGTGTTTTAAGGGAGAAAAGCAGCTGCTGAAACGTGGGTGCAAGGACTGCCTCAGCCTTATGTTTCAGAAGTATGATGTGTGGATTTGAGGGAACCGTTATAGAAGCACTGGATAAAGATACAATTTTTGCTTGTATGCCCGGTAACCTATCTAATATTAGGTTGGAGGTGCCAATTCTTATATTAAAGAAGAAATAAGTGGCGCAATTATGTATTGCATTTCCTCTATTTCTGCTTCTCGATTTCTTTACTCGTCCTCTTTGTTCCTATGTAAGTTGGGACGCCCTATTTTTCGTAATAAAATGTAATATTTAACACTATTTTTTGTTCAAAGTCATATGCAATTAGATTCCCATACTCCAGTTAACCTATTTGTGAGTGTTCTTTGTAATTTGTTGTTGTCCTTCTCAATTTTGGCTAAACCGGTCGCAATAATTCGGGGCCAACATATTTAGAAATTGTGCGTTGGATCCCGCAGTCATATGAATAAAAACATTTGAATAAAAATTCTGATCAACAATCATTCCAGAATTAACCATGATGGGACTCCACTTTTCATCTTCTGCCAAGCGGTCTGTTTCTTCGTTGTACTCAGCTCGCTATCCAATCTGCAACATGGAAAATGAACCTTCATGCCCTGATGTTAGTCGTGTGTCTATTATAGGTTATTTACTCGAAGGCCAACTGGAATTATAAATAGATTATGGCAACCACATTACATTTCTATAATCTCGCTGCAACTCTTCAAATATATCACTGAGGTTGGTGAAGCAAAACTGTCCCTTTAGATGTTTCTAATTGTTAATCATTATTGTGTTGCGTTTCCACACGGCTATTTGTTTAAATTATCGTTGTAGTTTAGTTTGCCTGCGTGGCATGCGACATAAATTCTTCAAAATAAGATTGAATTGTACTAAGAATTAATTGGTAGTCAACATTTTTAAATTTTGATTTTGACGATATCTTTCTGCAGTACCTTTGCAGAATCAGTTATCATTTGTCTTACTGACAAATTCATTGGGCACCATGGCGTTGTCCTTCTCAATTTTGGCTAAACTGGTCGCAATAATTCGGGTCCATCCACAAACTGAGAAATTGTGCGTTGGTTTCCACAGTCTATCATTTGAATAAAAGTTCTGATGAACATTGATTCCAGAATTAATCGTGTTGGGACTCCACTTTGCAACTTCTGCCAAGCGGTCTGCTTTCTTTGTTGTACTCAGTTCGCTATCCAAACTGCAACATGGAAACTGAATCTTCATGCCCTGATGTTATTCTTGTGTCGATTATAAGTAGTATATCTATTATAATGGTGCAACATATTTTCGTAAGAGTCTCAAAGAGAAAGAGCAAAGGCGAGTTTGTCTCTTCAGTTTGAGTTTAGTTCAAACTAGTATTTGAGTATCAAAAAGGTAGGCAGTAAACTGCCATGCAAATAAACGCCGGTGGTGACGCAATTTTTTTACATTTATTATATATGTTAAGACGTGGCAGGTGATCTGTGCCAGGTGGACCAAATCCACAAGGGTGACTTGGGCACACTATTGCAACGGTTTTGAAATTTGTATTTATTATGAGACTATTTGAGCATTGAATTCAGAAGTAATGAGTCTGCTGACACCTTTATGGGTTTTAAAAATTAAACTATAAAATTGATAAACGAAACAAAACATTTCAAGCTCGTACATATGATTCTCGTTAATTATTATAATAACAAATCCCAACATTCCTAAGTAACCTAAGTCCAAGCACACACCATCTTTAAGATAGCGATCCAACATAGGTTTAAGTTTAAAAGCAAATAAGCATGTTTACCACAACACACACTCGACCCTAGAATTCCAAATGTTTTCCTCCAACTTTAGTTAATGCACACAGCAGAGTTTTGCAAAAGTGTTTGACGTCCCCAAGGGTGATTCACATTGTTTTGTTCTTGCTTACATGCCCCACCCACCCTCTCAACAAAATTTTGCATTCTGCTCCATATTCATTTTTCTCTCTTTAATGTGCAAAATCCAGTGTTCCATATGACATTGGAACTTCACTCAATATAAAAATCTTTCATATTGCCAACACGTTCAGTACCTTTTGGAAATAAATAAATATAATAACCTTGTCCTATTTATGTTGCTAGTTGTAAACATCCTGCCATCCATTTGAAATGCAAATAAATTCTTCACTTATCGAAACATGCAACTTTCCTTCACATATTACATGTTATGCCCTCAACCATGTTTACTCATTAACATTTCAAGTGCCTTTTCCCGAACTTATTTTTTCATAATTTCAAGCTTGCAGCCCATCTGACTCTAATTTAATTAAATCACTCGCGCAGAACCATCTATATTCAACTCATAAATCTACTTGACGTCAACCACAATATTTTGAAGGTTATTATAGTTTCGTAACACCTCCATCCTTACAGAAAAAAAATAGCTGCCATAATTGTAAAAGACTGCTTCATTTTCTCAACCAATTTTACATTACTTACAATGCTTATCCATATACACAAACCACTGCATTACCAGGCGCATGCCTTAACATAAGAAAATATACAAATCCTTTTTCTCAATTCATTTCAGTCCAGTGTCCAGATTCTTAAATGTCCGGTTTCCTTTGACCTTTAAACTCTCGACAGTGCATCTGCAATTAGATTTGATCATCCAGCCACATGTAAAATTTGTACATTAAACCGTTGACGTAACAAACTCCATCTGAACAGTTTCACACTTCAGTCCCGAAATTTTTCCAGAAATATTAAAACATTTTGTGTCTATAAGCAATTCTTTCTCAAGAAGTGATTGCAAATTAAAAATCGAAATGCTGCAACGCTAACAGCAGGCCCAGAGTGTAAGTTTCAATGATTGACTATCTTCTCTGATGTATATTCAGCTTTGGTGAAAAAATATCCTATTGGTTTCTCAATTGCAGTTTTATCTTCAAGCAACAGCACAGCACCAGTGACTGTGTCGACTGCCAAGTTGAATTTATTGGTGTAAGTAAGTAATGTCAAAATTGATGTCATGGTCAATACAGTTTTTAATCCTGTCAAATGTATTCTGACACTTGTGTGCTCATTGAAACTTCTCGTTCTTTTTAAATAGTTCAGTCAATGGAGCAACCACACTGCGAAAACCTCCAGTAAAATCCACTTATACCCAGAATGCTTAAAGCTTCTTGTTTTGCTGTGGGTATGGGGAAACTCACAATGTTATTAACTTTCACATGTCTTGCACCCAACTGACTGTGCCCAATTTTATGGCATCGATACCTAAATTATGCTTTTGTAAACTCACCCTTAGCTAGGTTCATCACCAAATTCACTTCGTGCAGATCAAGCACTTCTTTCATTTGCTATAAAAGCTCCTCCTCAAAACTATCATTCACCAATATTGACAACCCAATTGCTCAGACCTGCATTACTGTTTTGTTCAGCCTTTGACATGTTGCTAATGCATTTTTCATACCAAAAGGCATAACGTTGAACTGATATAGACCATTTGGCATCACAAAAGTTGACATCTCAATTGCTGTCTCTGATAATGGCACTTTATAAGCCCCTCAGCAAGACAATCTTTATAATAAACTTTGATTGTACAACTTTTTAAATGCAATCTTCTAACCATGGAATAGGCTGTGAATTCGCTGTGATGACTGCACTTACTTTTCGATAATCCACACATGGTTTTGCTGTTCCAACTGGTTTCTGAAGTCTCATAATAGGCAAACTCCAGTTGCTGCAGCTGGACTCAATTATGACATGTTGAAGAATGAATTCGATAATTTCTGTACTTGTGATAAATTAGCTGCATTCAATCTATAGGAATGTCGCCTTATTGATATGGAATCAGTCACGTTTACACCATGTGCAACTAAATTTGCTGTCCCTCTCTTATTCCCATAAATAGCTTTGTGTGGCCGCAATTGCTTCTCCAAATCACTTTGGCCCTTCTTTGGAATGTAACTCAATATTGCCCTTAAATATTCAAGAATTCCCCTTATTCTCAAATTTGATTGGAGGAAAATGAAGTTCAGAATCCTTTATTTCTCTTCCCTTTATCTACCCTACTATCTCCTTTTAGTCATGTTCCCTGACAAAGTAATTTGTAAACATGTTTACATGACACACCATCTGCTTCTTTCTTGAATTTGGAGAATTTATTACATAATTTACTTCAGAGTTTATTTTCACTTATTTGAGGCCCACCAAATCTTGCCTTTAATGGTCCAACCAATGCTGGTAATAAAACTAACACTTTTCCCCCAGATTCCAAAGCATCAGTTTTGGACCCATTATCTACCTTCGTCGTCATCACATGCTTTTGTATATTTAAATGTTCCCTTGCTAACTCGCATGCCCTTTTCAGCCTTTCCCTGAAGGTTGTCATATAATCCAGCGGAGTAGAGTTTGAATTTAGAGGCACTAATTTCTCCTGAATCAACCTCAATGCTCCACTTACCTGAAGAACATAGAATAATTCAAAATAATTAGATGTTGTCTATTCGCCAGGAACATCCTTAATAGCAAAAAGAAGAATAGACTTCCCATATCCAAGTTCAGTGGATAGTCTTAAGTATAAGCCTTCATGATACTTTTTAAACCTTGATGCCATTTTTCCCAAATCACCTTGTGATTCAGGAGGATAGGCTGTTGTCATAACAACATTTATCCCAAAACTGCTCATTGCTTCCTTAAACAGTGGTGAGATGAAAGTGCAACCTTGACCTGATTGTATTTCTTTTGACAGACTATACCTGGTTAAACATTTACTCAACGCTTCCAGAATTTTCTTTGCTGCATTAATATGTGAAGATATAGATTTTGTCACCTTGTAGACAAACACATTACTGACAGCAAATAGCTGATTTCTACATTTAGTCTTTGGGATAGCCCCATGTAACCAATCGTGACCCTGGTAACAGTGGACTCAAATGCCTGAAACAGAACTAAATGTGCTGGTTTAATGGCTATTTAAGGTTTTCCTGTCAGCTGACATGTGTTATATGTTCTGCAAAGTACGACGACATTCCCATGCAGCCCAGGTCAATAGAAATGTTTTTGCATGTTCCCCTCAATCTTCTTAATTCCTAAATTTCCCCAAATTGCAATTTCATCAGCTATTCTCAAAATCTGAATTCGGAGGTTGATCCTCGGCTTCATCATTAAAAGTTAATGGCTTTCAAGAATGCATTTAGCCTCTGTTTCACTGTAAGATGCCTGATATAACACTTTTTCTCGTGGATCTTTCTTCTGTAACTATGCCTACGTCCTTAAGCTAAAAACCTCAGCTTTTTGTTTCTTAATTCTAGATTCATGAACAATCTTATCAAATAAAGTATCCACTAATTGAATATCAACATCTTACCCCTGTCTTTTACATTCCTCCTATTCCAGATTTAACCTGCGAGCTTGTGATCTCATTACTTCACAATCTAGAAACAATGCACATCCACTTTCTGTAAGATATCTGTTTACTGCACCTGCACAGGCTGTTCGACTACATAAGGTGACACAGCTATATCATCACCAAAAATAAATTTAACCTTTACAATGTGCATTTTTGCACTACTCCAACAATCACATCTCCTGTTTTCCAAATACTCCCTAAATTTAAATTCCAAAATGGAATAATTGTTCATTATCTATGAACCCCCCTTTATTATTATTTCCTCCTGCAACCCTTTCTCTGAACAACAAATATCACTATAACAATGTTTTAATCATTGGCTAGGTCATGTGTCTCTTAAAATTTTAATATATTTGCCTATTCCACCCTGTACACGTGGAAAGACCTTCCGGTCATATCCAAAATCTTTAACCATTTCCGTAGCCTGCCCCACAGCACTCATTCTGTTAAATCGTGAACACAGTCCAATTTCTTTACCGATCACTGATTCTCCCTGCTTCATTTCTACATATTCAAATGTTTTACCCTGTGCCTGTACCTCAGGATCTACAGTACTCTTATTTACAGAACTTTTCTGTATTCCATTTGCCACACCAGATTTTCCTCATAACCTCCAACACATTGAATTTGTGTGCCCAAACATAATACATGAAGGCACCTCAGATTTCGTGAGTGACTTCAACCCTCAGCACCTTCTTTTCTGTTCTGAGAGAGGAAAAAAAAACTTCCTGAGAATTAATTTTTCTTGGCTAATTACTTTCTTTATACCTTCCCACATTCCATACAGCTTGGATTGAAAAGGCTGCCGAAAAGAAACGATTTAGATCCATCAACTAACTCATTATTATCACTGACCTTCGCCGCTTGCCTTGCTATTTTTACTCTCTGTTCTTCCACATGAGCTCTCACTACGGAAGAAATTAAACCTTTAAATTTTCACAAAAGAATTAATTCTCCAAGGGCTGCAGTTGTTGTCTCCAGCTTTAATGGTCGTGTCCACCATTAATAATTACTTTGTTTCACTCCCTCAAACTCAATGAACATTTGGCCAGAGCCTTTCCATATATTCCTAATTTTCTGCCTCTACGTTTCAGGAGCTACCAGTGTGCACTCATAATAGCGTTTTTACGGCATCATCGTCATTTGATACTTATTTTGACAGTAAGGCATAAACCTCATGACCGCCATCTACCCAGCTAGCGTGTAAAAGCAACGTCTAAATTTCTTTGTTGCCATTTCATTTGCTTAGCTATCTTCTCAAATGAAATAAAGAGCATCTCTACCTCGCTTTCTTAGAACTTTGGAAGGGCTTGCACAAATTTAAACATCTCCCCACTGGGCTGTAGACCAGAAATCCTCATTTTCACATTAGAACCTCCCTCAGCCCCAGGTACCTCTTTTTGAACTTCTGTTTTTTTTAAGCTAATTTCCTTTTCCCCTCTCCTTCCCTTTTTCTCCCTTCCTAATTTCTCCTGTGCCAACTCCCTTTCCTGTTTTCGTTCTATTTTTGCTTTTCTTCTTCCTCCCTTTGAATTGCCTTTCCTCTTTCTTTTTCCTTTTCCTTTGCCTCGAATTCCAGTCTTTCGACTGTTTGTTCGTGTCGAAGCTTCTTTATTTGTAGCTGATTTCTCACTATCTCCAACTGTGACTCATTACTTTCAGGTATCCTTTCCAAATTCAAATACTGTGCTATCGTTTCAACATTGTTTGCATTGTTTGCTGCAATCATTTATCTGAACTGCATCTTATCCACATATTCTGCATTGGTAAACCAATCAGAGTATATGTTCTACTTCCACAAAAGTCTTAGCTATGGATGACGCCACATTTTCTGTCTCACCAGTTTTAATTCACTTACAACGTTTAATGCGTGTCTCATATTCCGAGCATGAAGATTCACCAACTAGAAACCAATCAAGAGCTTTCAAATATCACGTAAATAACCCACAATTTTGTGATGCATTGGCAGGTGATGCGTGCCAGGTGGATGAAATCCACACGGAAAACTTGGCCAGTCTATCACAACGGTTCTTCAACTTCTGTTTTTAATTAGAACAACTGGGCGCTGAATTCAGAATCAATGAGTCCATTGACACCTATAGGGAATTTTAAAAGTACATTACAACATTGACTAAAAAAATAAATCACATATATAAGATTATGGATGATTAATGTTTTCTAAGTCCCAAAATTCGTAATTAAACTTACTGCCAAATATACACAATCTTTAAGGCAACTGCTCAACATCGTTTTGAAAGTTAAGCTGCAAGTCAGCACGTTTACCACTGCACACACTCGAAAGTGGAATTCTAGAGCCTTCTTCCAACTTTAGTTGTTGGACACAGCAGAGTCTTTCAAAATGTCTGGAGGCTTCCCAAAGGCTGTTTCACATACTCATATTAGACCTTATGTGGCCCTGAAACATGTCTTTTCATTCCACTTTATACATGTATCTCTCTCTCTCTTTAGATTCTAAATTCCATTTTTCCATTTATCTTTAGACCTTTTCTTTTACCAGGATATAAAAATCTTTCATGTTGCCGACATGGTCATTACTTTTTTGGGGATAAAATAAACATAATAACCTCTCCCTCTTTATCTAATTTGTTGCAAAAATCCTGCCATCCGCTTGGAACCCAAAGAACTGATTCACACCTTACATGCTATCCCCTGATCCATGCTTACTCACCAGCATTTCAAATGCCTTTTCCTCCAACTTATTTTGATCAATTCTAATTTGATCAAACCACACAGGCTTACACATATATTATCACACCCATAAACCCGTTACAATAAAACACAATAATATTATGAAAATTATTATAGTTTCGTGACTTATTTCTTCTATAAAATACAATGCAGATACAGAGCTGCTCACAGAAAATAATGCTCATTACAAAGCATTGATGATACGTGCAGTTGATTGCAGAACGTTAAAAGCCATATTGCATTCTCTTCAAACAATAGGGCAACAGATTTCTGCTAACAACTGATAGCTGATCCATAGTTTGGTAAATGATCATGCAGAAAATGTAGGCTCCATGCCAAAATTATTTCCTGTTCCAAGTTAGTTGATCATATATGGACGCATACACTTTTCATGCAGTTAGCAGGATAGCTATTGAGTGCAATAGCAAGGAAAACGTTCATCCAGGACTCCAGTTACTGTTCAAGATCGACACAATCCTGATTTAACATATATAAGCGTGTATTGCAAAGGTTAGAATACAGTTTATCACTACTATGATCGACAATTTGCTGATTTACCAATATTCATACTGTAAATTTGTTGAATCAAAACAGTCACAAGGGGAAGGTTATGATTCATAATGTGCGCAAGTGAAGCCGAATTCGATAAAGTTGGCATGCGTGTGGGATGGACGGACGGTGGGGGGGGGGGGGGGGGGGGGGGGTGGGGTTGCGGTTGCGGTGTGGGGGTGTGGAGGGGGCTGCTGGGTTGCAGGTGGAGGATGGGGGCGGGGGACATAGAATATAACAGGATGCAAAATATTGTTCCCCACTTCAAATTAATTTTCATAATTGAAACCGAATTCTAAACAGTGAACAATTAAAGTGAGGATTCGTTTCAATGTTGCAACTCTACATGTTGTAAAACCTATCTGCTCTAATATAGAATTAACATAGCTCTAAAAGTATCTTACTGGTAAATTAACAAACTCGGATTTGTGACAGGATTTCACCCATGTTTGAAATGGATAACGATGGCATGCCTTGGAACAGAGAGACAAGTAATACAATAAAATATGTCTGGTGGCAGAGGGAGTCAGAAACACCAGGCGGAAGTGAAAGAGCGGCAGCAGCAGCAATAGAAAGACCAGAGACCGTCGGGATGGGCATGATTTAAGATCAACGAACCGCGTGCAGTAGGCGGGAGCACATGGGTTGAGGGATGATAGGGGCTGTCAGAGAAAAATATGTAAGTGTTTAG
This sequence comes from Carcharodon carcharias, assembly GCF_017639515.1. Taxonomy (NCBI): domain Eukaryota; kingdom Metazoa; phylum Chordata; class Chondrichthyes; order Lamniformes; family Lamnidae; genus Carcharodon; species Carcharodon carcharias. The sequence goes on along the minus strand of NC_054473.1, from coordinate 104,379,503 downwards.
TTGTAGTTTTGTCTTCTGTTTCTCCAAACAAGAGTACTCGTTCAAATAAAATGAAGGGAAATTGCAAATATTCAATTCATTTAGTGCAATCGTATGTACATTAATCAGCACGGTCGAGCCATATTCATCAACATTTTTCTTATGAACAGGGTACAAGAGATTTATTTTGCATCATGGATGGACATCTCAGACCTATTGCTTGCAGTTCCTGCACCATGTGAGATCTTCAGGGCACGTCACGAGCCTTGTGTAAACACGTGTGTAGGCAATGTCTCCAGTTGCTCTAACTCGAGCTCACAATATCCACTGGTGAGGGGCACCTCGACTCACTGTGAAACATCATTGGTGACAAGAGCTTCCTGGGCTCTTCGTTCCAGGAATTGATCACCCTACAGTCAATGGCAAGTCAGGATAGTAGGTAGGTGACCATACTATGATTTGGAAGAAGCATTAGGTACAGGATTCCACAGAGTGTGTACCAGTCCGCAATTAGCACTCAGTGTTGGAGCATGCTGTACTTGACACTATCCTGACGTAATGTAACCCATCCCAAGGTATCAATGGGCCAAGGGGTGTACAGGGGACAACATCAAAATGTAGAAATACTGTTGTAAGATGAGATCCAATCGTTACAGAAGCATACTGGCATCTTTCTAACCATCGTCATGAATTCGGCATGTTGTGTTCCCTCTCTGGTGCCAACTTAAAAGGCATCATAGGCAGGGTGCAGATTGGGAAAGGGAGTGAGCCATATCTTTGTACCAACGACGTAGAAAGGGCGGTTATTTAGGTGCAATGGTCATATTTTTGAGGGTTAATGTGGAACTGAAACAAGTAGACCCTCTCGTTAGTAATCTCTTAATTACTTACAGTACCAAGGGAGGTAGGGATCTACGCTAGTTTGCATTGGGCCTCTGGACTTTTTCTCAAAAGAAGGCAATATTGGTGGGTTGGAGCTGGTCGAATTTCCGTAATGGATTACTCATGGATTAGTAAATTGGAGGCCAAATCTTTTCTCTGTTAGACATTGGTTTCCGTTCTGCTATGGCAGCAGGTTCAATTTAAATTTAATTAATAAAATCTGGAATGGAAAGCCAATCTCACTAATAGTGGCCATGAAACTGTGATAGGTTGGCATTGAACACATCTGCTTCACTAATTTCTTTATGGGAGTAAATATGCCACCCTTTCCTGGCCTGACCTACCCGTGAGCCCAAACCCACAGTAATGTGGTTTAGCATTAAGTGTTCTCTAAATCGGCGTAGCAAGTAACTCAATGCAAGGCAACTGAGGACTGGTAAGAAATGCTGGCAATGTCAGCAATGCCGATATCCTATCAAAGATTTTTTTTTTAAATCAGAAGAGCCACATCTCACCTCAATGGAACTGAAATTAATGCCCATGCGGGGAACTCCATTAATGTGGGTGAGGACGGTTTTAATGTAATTAAGGAGATGGTTGGATACCAGCAAGTACAAGTAGAGAAAAAGAATAATAGTCACAGGTGAAAAACGTGGGCCGTGTAAGATAAGGGAATAGTATCACATTTGATTGGAGCGGGCGAAAAGGGACACAAAAGCATGCAATGACATGACTAAAATGCGTGCGCGTAAACTAGCAGAGTGCCATGAATAAGGTCGGCGAGTCACAAGTACAGGTACTAGAATTGGGTCAGTTTACTCATTCAATTATAGATTGAGATAATGTTAGAGTAACTGTTAAGAGGGCGGATTGCTTCCTGTCCTGCGTTCAAGGGAGCACACTTGACCAGTATCTTGATATTCTACCTAGAAGGGAATATTGTTTAATGTAGTGGTGATAAATGAGCTGGTCTAGTTGGACCGATTAGCTGTGGGCTAACACTTGTATAAGTGTGATCACTGTATAGTAAGTAATGGAGAAAGAACAAGGACACATCTAATATAGATCTTGTAAATTGCAAGAGCGCTAATTTCATTGTCGCGACCAGAGATGTAGTCAGCATAATGAAATAGAAGAAGAGACTGAGAGGATAAAGTATAAAGCAATATTTCGTAATCTTTAATTAAGAGATGTTTCAGGTACAGATTTGGTACTTTCCCGGAAGATCGAATTGAAAGCGAGCCACAAACAGTTTGCTTTGACAGACAAAGGAGATAGTAATTATAATGAATCAAAACGGAGGAAATATAATGCATGTTAAGCGAATTTTTAAAATGAGAAGAAGTTCATATATAGTAGGGTGACAGGGGACATGGAGAAGAAAATACGACTGACAAAGAGAGTATGAGAGCAGATTGGCACTCAACCATAAAGGAACGTAACCATCCGCTACCAGCAGGTAAATAGTTAGCGGGTGGTTCTATCTGGGACAATGAGGATGACATATACTCGAAGGCGCAGTATGAGACTAGAGCTCTGAATGGGGCTTTTTGCTTTGGTAATTACTGATGAGGATGAATCTGACAAAATATCGGCAGAGGATGAGAAAGTGCAGGCAATGGATATTGTGATGATTGAAAGAAATAGGGCCTTGGAAAGGATGACTATATCTAAGTTCGGTAAACTACTTTGTCTATTTGGCTTTCATACATGGTTGCTAAAGAAAGCTCGAATGAAGATAAGGGAAGGAGTTTCCATAATCTTTCAATCTTCCCCAGATATGGGGGAGGGAGCATAACATTGTAGAAAGCTCACTATTACACCCTTATTCCAGAAGGCCAGCAACAACGGGCCTCTTGGTTTGGCACTAGCGGTTGGCAATAGTTTTAGTGTCCATAATCAGGGAAATAAAAATCAACAGGCACTTGGATAGGTGTGCGACGATTAGGGAGAGGCAGCACTGAATTGTAAAAGGCCGATCTTGCTTGACCAATCTTTTTTATTGACCAAGTAACAAAGAAGGTTGACGATAGGAATTTGGTGGACGTTGTCTATGTGTGTGTTAAGGAAGTGTTTGACAAAATATCACGTCAAAGTACTGTTAACAAAACTGGGCCTGATGGAATACGCGGGTGAGTATTCAATTGGATAAAAACAATAGACTTAAAGACAAGCAGAAGCCGTGGTAACTGGCAGTTCTTCAAAGTGGTGGGTGTTTGGCCGTTGGATCCGCCAGGAGCCAGCAGGACGGCCTTGGAATAGAAGCAATAATTTCAAATTGTACTCGTGATATTAACTCGGTGGTTTGGCAAGCTGGTGAGCAAGATGACAATCGACTGCAATGGGACATGGGCAACCTAGCAGAAGGGGTAGAGTAGTGGCAGATCAAATTCAATACAACGAAGCACAGTATGACGTATTCGAAATAAATAAACTCGCAGAGTTGCGGGATTTGAGCGCTGGAGGGCCACTGGATGGATTATTCCGCTGGCTCGGTGGGCCGTATATCTGCCTTCTGTACCATTGAAAAACATGTTACTTTGTCTCACTTTGGAGACAATGAAGTATTTGATGCTTACTGACATACTTTGTGACGCAGTCGAAAGTTACACTGTTCTTACCAGCTGCTTGAGTTTTCGACGTCGTCTAATTGGTCAATGTTCTTCGTACGATTCCAACAAGGTATAGTCATATTTATGTATGCTATGCGCTGTCTGCTGGCTGACTTACTCTACCAATATGGAATGCATAACATGCTTTAAGAATAAATAAATCGAGCAACATACTACCAATGAGCGTCTATAGACCAGCAATATTACAATTTCATGTCATTCGGAGAAGGAAGAACACCGTCCCACACCCCCCGCCCCCCTACCACACTAAGAAAAGACCACTTGACCACTTGACAATTGTTTATTATTTTGCGTAAATTGATTTCCGGGTTTACAGATCCGAAAACAACAATAATTCCATTTCTAGGTTATCTTGATTGAATCTAATTCGCAGCCACATGGGCACCCAATGTTATGCACAGGCCTCTGTGGGTTAAAAATCAGGACAGTAATTTTGCACCATTAGCATATAAACAAGCATAAATAGTTACTATGTTCAAGAATCACTCGAAGACACCATGACTGTTTTGCCTTTCCATTACAGCTTGACTACTCTGCACGTCAACACCAATTAAACGCCGGTTGTCCATTCAGTGGACGCTGCTCTGGATCAAGTTTCTGTCGTTCTTATTTCTGCACATATCAGTGTGCAATCACATATTATTTCCGGGGAGAAATTCACAATTCCTCATCATTTTCTGAATGCTTACTTACTGATCTTGGTCTGAAAGACCTAGCTCCAATTTTACGTTCATAGCAAAGGAATTTGTACCCTCAGCGGAGGAATTAGTTTCTCTGTATCTGGCCTATCGGTATTTGTTAAACTTATTGAACTACTGAACCTTCGAAACTCAAGGAAATATATGCCGAAATCAACCGGTTATTCCGTTGAATTTAAATTCCAATTATTACATATTTTCTTCCTCACAGATTGAAACAACTTACACATAGCAAGCTATGACAAAAACAAACACACAAAAAAATGCTTCAATGGCCACAGGTGGTGAGATTTGTGCGGGAGGCTGGGTGTGGGGTTTGCCGATGAAACCGGCCTTGGACGGTATTGCATCGTCAGTCAAGCATAATGTCATTCCCAACTTCACAGTGTAGCAATCCCATTGCCTTCCATGACTCTGTCATTGAGGTCAAGTAAGGCCTAAGTGAATATGCTTTCAGGCGTCGACCCTCCTTTCGCTTCTAATTAGAGGGATGGGTGAAAGGAAAATTATGAACGCGTTTGAAGCGGCGTCTTGAATGGATTCCTGATCACTTTTGTCGAAGGTGTGAACTCCAGAAGAAAGAGGAGGAATGGAGCAGAAGGTATAATCCCCCAACATATGTTGGCACTGACCAGCAGGCTAACAATAAATATTCCCTTTAGCTATTTAACACCCAATGGCCGAACATCTGGAAGTGTTTCAGACATTATGAGCAATGAATGTAGATGGTCTGGAGTGCCTCATATGCGGGCAAAGGTCATCGCCATTCTGTGATCGCGGCTGCCCAAACATAGCAAAGCTGAATGAGCACTCAATCGGCTGGTGTCCTTGCAGTTGAAGGACCAATTTGGAAAGTCGAAAGCAAACTACTCTAGTTTCAAATAGACAGGGAATCTGGCGCAGGTACTACGTGGCTTGAATGTACTCTTGTTATTGGCACATGTCTGCAAACAAATCCCTGCCGGAGGCTCCATACAACAATTTATGAAATCCTTTCCGTGTAACTGCAGCAGAGATGTAAATACAAATAGGAAGTCATTCAGAGATTAATATATTCAGCGGCAGTATTGAATAACGATGGTGCAAGTTTTAGTTTATAGTCAATTGGTAGGTAGAGATCTCAAGTATCAGGAAACGCACATACATTAACGCCCATATGAAACGGGACATCCTCTCGTAATTCCGTTCTGATTCTTTATTCAAGACACATTTTAATGAAAATGATCACTTCAATTCAGCTACTCAAGATGTTCAGAGTCTTGCTTCACTGCATGACCATTCTGCCATTAAGTTGCGCAGGTAAATTTACTCTGTAGCCCTCTTTTCTAAGAATGAACGCTCTCTATTACGTTGATTGATGAATATAAAGTTCTTCATTAGTTTTTGCATTACTGTCCGCTCCTTTTTCGGTGTGTATTTGTGTTTCTTTTCTCTCTCTGAATTTTTGTCAGCTAGGCTGCTAAATGTTGAGTTTAATCTTTTTTTTTGACAGGCGCTCGTCAACCTTCATCGACCGGGACAGAAGCTGCCGAGTTCGCAGTGACGAGAGGCGACACAGTTACTCTTTACTGCAAGTATCCCATCTTTTCAGACCAGAGGCCAGCGAACGTGCATTGGTGGAAAGACAGGAGGGAAGGGATTTTCGAGGAAAGTTTGGACAGTAGAATCCGGCTTTATTACTTAAATCAAGGTGGAGCTGCCTTAAAATTGGAGGATGTGAGATACGAGGATGCCTGTCTCTATTGCTGCAGTGTTACGTATCCAGTGGTTTTAAACGGAACCGGCACTACACTAGTTGTATATGGTGAGTGTCAGCGAGAGGCGTAATCAGAGCCTCCCCACCCTACAGACACACACACACACACACACTCCCTTGGTGACCGCATACGTTGCTAAATTTCGAAGCGATTATTTGCTCTTTGATTAAGAAAATGGGTCTTTATTGATTCATTCAATAATTTCAATAATTTTGAGCTTTAATGACAGGTGCAGCATTTATTTCCCATCTCTATTTGTGTTTCGAAGTGGTGGTAAGTCGCTTTCACGAAGCCTTGTATCTCGTTCATTGAAAATAATGCCACAATGCTATTAAGTAATTAGTTCCTGGATTTTGACCCAACCACGACAAGACGAATTGCGATAGCTGCATACATCAGGATGATGTTTGAGTTATTGTCTGAACGGCTGCATATTCCCAGGTGCTTTCTACACCTGTACTTCTATGTAATCGCGGTGCAGGAGTTGGAACGTGTAGTAGCAGCATTCTTGACGTATTGCTGCATTGTACTTTGTTGTGAATAGGCATTTGAAACGTTAGCGCTGTTGGCGGACAGATTTAATGTTTCGAGTCATGGCTGGGGTATTAGACAATCCGAATACTTCACTTTCGGTGTTTGATCTCTTGTTGAAATTTGATACAGCTGAAATCATCCAGGTAAGTGGAGATAGTTCTCTCACTTTCCTGAACTGCGCAGCGGAGGTGATGCAAACTATTCGGAGAGTTGGATGGTGAGTCACTCGCGCCAGAATCCTTATTTGCTCGCTACATTTTATTACCGTATTAAGAAGCCAGAAAGTGTATACTCCTAATTCTGAAATCCAGATTGTTGATTGTAATGCCATTCACGTCACGTGTAGAAGTATAGACACTTATGCGAGATGGCAAGTAATTGTCACCCTTTTCGCACGAATGTTGCTTATCATTTTTCAGAGAACGTGAATTGTGAATGGAACTGATCCAAAGACAAATGCTGACTTTGGATGGAAGGATGTTCATTGATGAAGCAGCTGAATGTGGCTACACCTAAGCGGCAGAACAGTGGAAGTTTGATGAGATCTGCCAGTGCTGAGATGATTGTCATGCAACAGCACAACCCTTATCATTAATTCAAAGTATAACTCCAGCTAGAAAAGAGAGCTTCCCCTCATTCTGGATGATTGAATTTGAACACCCATTTTTCACCTGAATATTTGTCATGAACAGATTTGAAATACGTTATTGGTTAGCTATTGTTTCTACATAAACTTTCGCCTTTATTTGAGAAATTCTGTCAATAATGAGTATTGAATGAATGAAATTATGTTTTCAACTAGCATTCGGAGCTTCAAGAAGTAAATTGAATGAAATATAATTTATAGGAAGCTGCGTTATAACCTTTATATATAAATTAGATTTTTTACTGAACTATAAAAGGTACTAAATAAACCAATCACTCAGATGTGCAAATAAGCATTGATAATGCAAATACATTTGACCTCCATGTATGTTCGCTTTCCTTAAAAAGCCGCGATATGACTCAGTCGTTGCGTTCCATGCATTCAATTGAAAACAATGTGCATTTGTATTTGCAGACAGCATTAGTTTCCAAGATAGATCATTTGTAACGTTTACCTTACAGGGTATCACTTTTCCACATGTTGTGAAATGACATCTGAGTGCCAGGTTCAAAGAAAAAACAAAGCATTAACTTGAATCACGATAACTCTAAAATGCGAATGTAACCTATAAAGAAAGAATATGCAATACTCTAATCCTTCAACTCAAATTTCACAAGTTGTTCTCTTTAAAAAAAACGCACACAAGCAGCCAATTAATGGAGAGTGCAGTCATTGCTCTGTCCCGACGATAGCTGGGAATGATTTGCGCAGAATCTAGTTCTCACTATTAACAAGCAGATTAATCAGGAGTTCAGTCGGGGGCTTTTATCTACATCTGGCTGTAGAACAGTTAGGGTAAAGATACCACTTTATTTACACAAACATCACATTGAGCATCCATCGAATTTACATTAAATAAGTTTTACATCTTTGAATGCGATTTCGACCCAATTTATAATATCTGGATACAATGTTGTGGGTGGCAGCTTTTTGCGGTCTCAGCAGAGACCTTTAGTTGTACGAGGCCATAAGGATACTCAGGAAAAAACGTAATAAGGTTGTGAACGTTCGCTGTGATTTTATGATGTCTTTCTGGGTTTCCCAGCGATAGAATTTGCCTTAAGTTCTAGTACCTAAGACCAGACTTAAAAACAAACATTTTTTTTTGTAGTCCCTCCAACACCTCTCCAGATAGTCATCAAACGGTCGGAAGGCCACTCATCAGTTCCTCTGACTCTTGTGTGTGTAACAGCTGCGTTTTTCCCGGAGCATCTGAACATCACTTGGTATAAAAATGGATCAGAATTTGGAGAGGTGATGGAACAAATCAAGCAGCAGAACACGAAAGGATTGTATGAGGTTTCGAGTAATCTAACTGAGACAGAGCCTGTGGAGAGCTAGACAGTTTTCACGTCTCAGGTGTCTCACATCTCTCTTCGGATGCCAGCCAATGTCAGCTACACCTTCTCCAGTTTGGGTAGGGTGAACAAATTATATTAATTATGTTGTATTGTGATATGCTTGGACAATTATGGTAATTTTCAGGCGCTAGTTGCATCAGCCACCGCACAACAACATTGCAACAATAGAAGATATAACTTACAGTTAGGGAATGCTCGACCTATTGCTCATGTCCAACGATATTTTTTTGCAGGGTAGATTTGCTCACAGAGTAGTTTGGTATTTGAGCATGGCCGTCCTTTTGAGCTTCAAACTTGATAAGCTATTCAGAACACCTCCTTAAGAACGGCGTGTGGAGACTAGGTCCTTTAAAGCAGTTGCAGATACAGGTAGTTACAAATGAATCCTCAAGGCTCTTTGCCCATGTTGCAGACGTAAGCACCTTTCAGGTTTAAGGCTAAATTGAAAAATCTTCCCTTTCTAAAGATTATATCAAATCTGTAAACTATCCCAAGCACAAAAAAGGATAGATGCAGCTGGTGATTTCGCTAAATTAAGGGTTTACTGCCTGTAAATTGAAACTTGCCTGTTGTTACGTAATTGGAGATTTGACTCGTAGCCCGCAGAAGGCTGGACACCTAGCAGTTAATGCTCTGTTCATGACGCAGCTACAAATAGAAGTTGAAAACTGCAAATTTGAGATTTTTAAAAAGTTCTGGCCGTTAGCCGACCGCTGGAAGATATTAACTTCAGGGACTCATAATTACTTTTTGTAGTGCCTGAGGGAAACACCTAGTTTAGGCCAATTTGTGGTACACACGAAATGGCGTAACTTTCAGCAATGCCTCTGACTGGAAATTGAATAAGCAGAATCCTACTATCACAACAGATGTACTTGGGCGTTACTGGAGTCACCACAGGTGAAGACAATTTGCCCAGATGACAATTAGTTGCAAACGAAGTCTTTTATAATTATTCAGGGTCCTGAGGCAGCGAACCCTGCTTTTTGCTGATTCTAATCTTGTCTTCAAATCATTTCGTGCATTTTTAACTGGATCGGGGGCAACTTCCACTTCCGAATATTCATTTCCACTTTAATAAGTCTATATTCAGTTTACTTGTATTATTCCTTCTTGGAACATGAGCACCACTGGCTCAGTGTGTATATGTCTATTCTTCAATTCCCTTGAAAAGGAGTTGAGAGAGCCATATTATTAAACTGCTCAGTCCATGGGCGTAGTTAAGTCCATGGTGTGGCTAGAGAGTTCCAGTATATTCACCGAGGAAAATGAGGAAACGGCTTTGTAGATGGACGTCATAACTGCGTATGGATTGGAAGGGTACTTGCATGTGGCGATGTTCCTTTGCGTTTGCTTCCCATGCCTTACGAGGTGGTAGAATTACGTATTTTAAAGGTGTTTTCGAAAGAGGTTTGGCGAGTTGCGTCAATGCATCATATGAATAATAAACGCTGCTGTCCACCTCGTGTCGGTGGTGGACAAGGCTAATGTTGAAGGTTCTGGACAGAGTCGAGCTTCTTCACTTTTTTTGGTGCTGAACTCATCCTTGCAGCTGGACAATATCCCATCACCAGCTGCTTTTTCTGTGAGGACGGAATATCTTTTATATTAAATATAATCTTAAGAAAGGGAAGATTTTTCAATTTGGTCAGAAAGTCTCCACATGCTGCCCTGAAGGATGTGCCATGAATAGGCATCTCAAATGTGATTGACTATTGACCTATGTCTTGTAAAAGGTGAACAGGTGTTGTGAAGCCTGGAGGTATGCTATTCGCTGCTGAATTCCCAGTGCATTACCTGCTTTGTTGTTACAATATATATATGGCTGGCGTTGACTACCTGGTCAAAAACAACCCCCAGGATGTTGATGGTTGTGGTTTCAGCAAAGGTAATGCTGTTGAATATCATGGTGAGATATATAGATTCATTCTTATTGGAGATGGTGCTTCTGTGGAGCGAATGGTGTATGCCCCTACTAGCCGGTCTCTGAATGTTGTCCAGTTTTATTTCAGCATGCGGTCTTTGACTGATGCAGTACCTAAGGAGCCACTAATGGTAGTGAATTATATACAATCATTAATGAACATCCCCCTTCTTACCAAATTATGGAGCGAAGGTCTTTCATTAATGAATTAACGATGCTTTGGGTCAGGTTAAAACCTCTTGCAGTTATGTGTTTCAGCTGGAAGCATTGGCTTCCAATAAACACGACCACCTTGCCTTTGCGTGAGGTATGAATGCAAACAGTGCAGGTATTCCCCCCCCCACCCCACCCCCCCACCCCACCCGCTTATTCTCATTAGCTTCAGTATAGGCAGGGCTCCTTGATACCATACTGGATGAAGTGCTTCCTTGAGTTCAGATGGGGTTAATTGCTCGCAAAGTGTCAATACTAAGCGCAAAGTCCACAAATATACTGCACACTAATAATTGCTCCAATTTTATGGTGCTATATCAGTTTCCGTTATCTGCACTTGGTGAGTTCATTCATTGGAACAAGGCTCATTGTCATGTGCTTCAGCGCAGTTAGCCAATTTGATTTACCCTGCGGTTGCATTGCTCCCAGTACCTTTGATCCTTTGATTCGTTACTGGAGCCTGGTTTGGGGCGAAGTTAATCTTGAACAGCATGTTTCAGGTTTTGCACTGAAGACAGCAAATATCGTAAAATTGTGACCTGTTAGTACCGCCTGGATTTTAACTCATTCATTTTCTAGGATTTATTTTTTTCTTTACGCACATGCTTAAAAACGCAACAGTAGATGATCGACTGTTATATGTATTATTGAACAGAGCTGATGAAGAATTGCATATGAACTTGGTAACCAGGCTTCTGTCTTTTTAAAGATCCACCATCCTGATACCAGTTGTAGCATTTTACTATGCTGTTTCAAACGAATTGACGCGTCTATTTCCTCATTTACTTCTCCTTTAGGGATATTCAGAAAACCAAAAGAACATAATCAGCGCAATGAACAGGTAAATTTCATACTTAGAAATAGGAGGGAATTTTAAAGAACCCTGCGATTTTTACCATTACTTCCTCACACATTCCCTGTATGATTGTACGATGCTATTAGATGACATCAAACAGCAACAATGACATCCAAAAGATCCACCAACAACTTACGTTATGTCACTTTATCACTAAATTAATTTAGAATACGTGGCTTTACCTCTTTCAAAAGACATAATTAACCCCTGTCCATTCCGTTATCTAATCTTTATACACACACGAACTTCAATTTAGATAACACTTGAAATGAAACAAATTATTTTCAGGTGTTCCATAGAGAGAAATACAGCCTGCTGATTTTGGCTGGATTAGAAGAGTTAGCATTGTGGTGAAGATAGTCATCTTGTTTCCTTGTAATGTAGAAGCAACCGTCAAAAGCACAAGTGCTTAGCCCTTAAAAAGACACTTAATTTATATGAAAAAGAAACTATCCGAGAACATTCTGCCCAGCAGTGCGACATTAAGTTTGAGTAACAAAACAAGAGCAGGATTGAAAACAAAGGAAATAAAATACACGAAACCCATATCCAGAACACTAGTGGAAAATTAATTGGAAGAAAAAAAAATCCTCAGTAAAATAGTAGCAAAAAATAGGAAAGCAAACACAATGTACAAAGTCCAATTATCAATTAATTTAAAATAAATAGAATTGCACAGCCGCAGGAAAGACACAATGGCTGTACAATTAGGACAGCCTAGGAATGCACGGGGCTGACGCAAGGTAATGACACTGACATACACCAAATAGCAAATAATGAACTTCCCTCTGCACTTAAAGGTAAGCGAACGTAGTGGGTATCACATCAGAAGACGAGGTTTTTTTTCCTATTTAGTTGTGGACATTTAAGCTACAAAGCGAATTGATAATTGATATGCTCCTCACATTCAGAAAGGACGTGCACCTGGTCTGGAGGATTGCATCTGTGCATTTATTCCATATATATATAACAAAATATGATCAATAAAGTGAGTGACGGTAGAACTCTGGAAAAAGAAAAAAATATGAAAAATGACCAGAAAACGATAGAAAATAGTTTAATTTCAGAGATAGAAGCAAATATGGGAATCGTATTCAAATATGAAACTGAAAATACAATTAATCCAAAATCTGGGGGTACCAATCCGGAAATCACTAAAATAATGATTGAGGATAGTAAGCCATAAAACAACAACCACAACAACAAGATGACGTCATTTCTAGGGGGATCAAATTGAAAAACAGAAATATTGCACAAACGTTTTAGAGCATTAATTAAAGCTCATTTGCACACCGTGAACATTCGAGTCTGTATGTTATATGGAGGATAGAAAGGCACCATTGGAGGTGCAATAATGTGCATGAAACAATGAACGGACTGAGATGTTACACTTTTCAGGAAAATTTAACACTCCCAGCAACTGAGCTCGGATAAAAGGGCAGACTGAGTGGTAGCCTGTCGGAGATGTTTGAGATAGGGAAAGAGTTTGAGAAGGCAGACGCAGAAAACAATGTTTCCAATTTCAGGGAAGACCCAATTTAGGGATCGTTTCTATTCAATAGGCAATAAGAAGATCAAAAGTAATTCCTGAAAAAAATTCTTTCTCCGGAGAATGGTCACAATCTGAACTCGCAACCAGAATGTATATTTGGGGCAACTGTAATTGATGTAATTAAGCAAAAAGAAATATAATCGCATATGGTTAAATGAATAACTGATTTGTTGATATCATTATATGTAAAATGATGCGAGGAGGTTCATTAGCATGATATTTTGGAATGAATGACATATTTCAGCGCAGTAAATGAAAGCCAAACGAAATTAATACACTGGAAATAAAAATGAGCATATAATATAATTGATCAACAATGAATAACAAGTTCCAGCTCTGAGGTGATTAGATATAAATTTGCTATATTCCCAGAAGAGTTCCCAAAATAACAGCAAAGGCGGTCAATTCACCAAATAGTATTTTTTGAATGACACTATCAAATAATTATAATACAAATTCAGCATAGTAATGCAAGTAAAAATCAAACAGAATACAAGTAAATGTAGCGGAGACAAATAATAATGGAGACATATGAGGATTAAGGCAGAGATTGAACAAGAGCTGCCAAAAATGTAGTATAGCATTTTATAAACTAATAGATGCCTATTACACAGTCCCAAATAGCAGCATATATTCACTTCTCGTGCGGGCACCAAAGGTACCTGATCTTCCCGGGATCCCACTTATGCTGAAATCCGAAAGTTGTGGAGCACCTGAGTGGCTCCAGCGTGCTGGAGGCTTGGGGGATGGAAGGCTGAAAGGGGACCAAGCTGATCGTCCCATCAGTGATCCTGTTCAGGAGCACGAGTCTTAAAAGTGACAGAAAGGTACAAACTGTTCTTCATTCTGGCAACGTAGGTACCCGTGGTACACTCAACATACCACCTGGCACCTATTGGGCATGGCCACAGCACATTCCAGAACGCCTGGCGTGCCCATCCTCAGCTCACTTTCAGCCACACCACCACTGTGACAATTCCGGGTCTACTCATCTGCCGTGGCACCCTACTCTCACCACCGGCTCTGCTTAATACCTCGCATCTCTAGCACCTTTAGTCTCCCCAGTCCTGCAATGTCAGAGGAAAGCTGGCAAAACCGAGCAAAGTGGAATGGATGATGGTAATGGAGGACGTTGAGTGGCGTCTACACTCCGTGCAAGAACAATGCCAGTTGGTGGGAATGATGGGGGAGGGGTGGTGTGCTGGTTTGGCAGGAGATGAGCCGGTGTTGCTAGTACACTGATGTTGGGGGTGAGGGGGAGCTTCAATTAAAAGTAAAACCAATATGAACATATAATAATGAGCATTATAAACACTTACCTGTCATTCAGCTGAACGCATAACTGAATGGGCGTGCCTTTGGTTTATTATGTCAGAAGAGTCCTGCCTTTGCCTGGACTGCGCCAAGCCATTTCGTATCCCGCGCATATGGATATCCTTCATCAATAAAATCTCTTTATTTTCAGATCATATATACAGGAGCTCAGGAAAGTTTAATTTATGTAACGCTGAATCTCACTGGCACCCAGAAAATGACTGAATCCAGACGTTCTGAAGATACCACAATATATGCACAGGTAGGGGGAACATGAAACCACCTGAAATAATACAATAAAGAAAGCATACTAGAAATATTCAATAGGCCAGGCAGCAACTGTGGAGAGAAAGAGTTAAAAGTTCAGGTCGCTGACATCGGAACAAAAGAAATAATGAAATGTTAGAGTTTTATAATAGTGGAAAGGGAAGAGGGGAGGAAGAGCAAAAGATCTTTGATAGGGTGGAGGATACATGAGATTGAATAGCAAAGCAAATTCATGATGTATTACGCAAAGGCACTGCTAATAAGGATGGTACGAAAACAAAGTATGTGTTCAGAACCACTGTGAACGGCTTCATCGTAGCCATCTGAATACAACATGAAAGGAAAAAAAAAAGGAACAATATCCCGTCAGAAGAAGGAAAAAATGTAGAACAAGGAGGCAGATGTCATTATCCAAAATTCTTGAACACAGTGTTGATTCCAGAGGACTGTAGAATGCTGAGTCAATAAATGAGGTGTTGTTCCTCGAACTTGCATTAACCAACACTGGATGACTGTTGTTTGCCATAGGAAGCTTAGGGTCAGACTGAACAGAGATGTTCCAAAATCCATTTGCTCTCCACAATGTAGAGGGGAAAACGCATTGGACAGGGAATACAGTTTAATAAATTGAAGGTGTGCAGTTAAATCGTTTTTCACTTGGAAGAGTGGTTTGCGACCTTTGATGTTGAAAAGGGAAGAGGTCTAAGAACAGGTGATGAATCTTCTGTGCTTGACTGGGAAAGTGTTGCAGGGAATGGAGAGAGCATTTGTTTTTGCTGAGGACTGTACAGGGCCTCATGGAGGGAACAGTCCCTTCGCAATGTTGAATGGGGAGGACATGGGAAAATGTTATTGCTGGTGGCATCACAGTGGAGCTGCAAAATAAATAGAAGCTGACATGTTGAATATGGAGGCTTGTCGGTGCAAGATGGGGAGCTTCGAAGGGCAAGGAAGATATCAAAATGTGTGAAACAGATCGGACACAGTGGTGAGCCTAATCAGCCACGGTGGGTGGGAAATTTTGTGTGAGCAAAGAAAGAAGACATACAATCGTGCTAATGTGGAAGGTTATATTTTCTGAACAGATGCAATGGAGAGCAAGAAACTGGGAGATTAGAATAGAATCCTTGCAGAAAGCTAGGTGCGAGGGCATGTAATAATTGCAATTGTAAGAGTTCTTGAGTTTGTATTGAATATGGTGTTGAATGTCCATCGACCAATGCTGCCACAACTGTTCCTTATTTCCACAATTTGTTTTTAGAAATATTTTTATCTCAGAATTCCTGGATCCATAGTATTTTCGCTTTTGCATGAATGAATCAGCAATTCCAGAATAACTTGACATTTATGGAAATATTGTAGAGTTGTTGCTGTGTGTGGGTCATTATATCTGCAGAATGAGTACACATCACTTTTATTTTCGATCAGAGCTCATTGCATTGGGTACATGTCTGAATAGGCTAGACTATTCACACTGAAAATAACATTCCACTGCAGAGTTCCAGTGATTTCTACAAGTTCTACAAATGAAAAATATAAAGCAATAGTTAAATGTTACTACTTACGGAAAATAGCCAAAATGTAGGCAACTGATGCGACGGACACTGAATGCTTTCCTTATTTATTATTCAAGTAATGAGTTGCTAAATTTTGCAAATTGTGTGACCATTAATTAATTATGGTAACAGGAATGCGTACTTAACAGGTCTTTGGTCACATGTATCGCTAATAAATAGGAACATGAGCAGTGGATGTCATAAGTTTAACTTTAGCCCCAAATGTTTGTATTTACAGACTAAGCAAGGAACAAGTGAGAAAAAATGTAACGTACACTGTTGTGGCTCTTCGAGGCTTGGGGAGAACACCGAGAAGAAAATGAGTGCAGTTTATGCGCAGGATAAAGCTGTGATTTGAAGAACCAACGCAGGAAAATAGATTTAAATTAATCACCATGTAAACTGTCTTTTCACATTTGGTTATATTAAAGTGATTTTTCTTAACAAATTGAAGACCATAGGCTTATAATTGAAATGGCATCATGGGTTCGTCATTGGCTTGCGATGCAGGAAGCAGAGAGATTCGGTGACAGTCTTTTATTCTGACTGAAGGAGTATGTGCAGCGGGTCTAAAATGGGTTGTTATTTGGACACCAGTCGCTTTTTACGCATTAATCAGACATGGATATTTGGAGTGAAATGTAAAAGAAAATCTTGGTGAAACAATGCTGGGAACTTTGATTAACAATGAGAGAATGATAGCTTATTCCAATGGAGATGGGCAGAATTTTGAATTGGCAAGCACTTGGAAGGCACAGCTGAAGGCAGAGAAACATGAATAACCCAATATAAAAGTGAGATTAATGAGTGGCAGCATAAAATAGATTGTCAAATTATTTTGGAGCTGTAGACAGATTGGCACTTTGGAGTTCACATATTCACAATTTTGAATGAGCTAGAAAAATTGCTAAAGTCGTTAATACAATGGTGGTAAAAAGAAGGGTGGGGCCAATTAGGGATGAAAAGGAGACTTGCATGTGAAGGCAGGAGAAGTTTTGCAGATATTGAACGAATACTTTGCATCAGTTTTTACAAAGGAAGAGGTTGCTACCCAGGCCGAGTTGAGACAAGATGTAATTATTGTACGAGAGGAATTTGCAATTGAGAACCAGGAGGTAGTAGAAAAGCTATCTTTACATAAATTGATAAGTCCCTAGGTCCAGATGAGATGCATCCAAGGACACTGAGAGAAGCGAGAGCGGAAATTTCAGCGGCACTAGTCAGAATCTTTCAGTCTTCCCTCGTAACAGGGGTGGTGCCGGAAGATATAAAATTATTAATGGTAGACCCTCATTCAAAAAGAGGTGTGACGATAATGCCAGCATATGCACACCGGTCTGTTTGCCTTCAGTGGTAGGGAAACTTCTGGAAACTTTTGTTAGTGACAAAATTCATAGTCACCTGGACAGATGCAGGAAAATGCAGGAAAGCCAGCATGGTTTTGTTAGTGGAAAATCATGTTTAACTAAGTCACTGGAGCCTTCTGAGGCTGCAGCATTGAATGTTGATAAAGACAATGTTGTTCATTGATGAATATGGGTTTTCAAAAGGCATTTGCGTCAATGCAATACAACAGACTTGTGAGCAAAAGTCTAGTTCATGGAATAAAATGGAAAGTAAGCACTTGGATAAGAAATTGCCTGAATGACAGGAAACAGAGAGTGCTGATAAATGGTTGCATTTCTGATGGAAGGAAGACCTGTAGTCGGGTTCCCCATCGGTCACTGAAGGGACTCTTTTTCTTATTGATATATATAATAATTACCGAGACTGTGTTGTGCAGAGCATTCTTTCAAACTTTGCGGATGATAGGAATTTTGGAAGCGTTGTCACATGTAATGAGGATAGTCTTGAACTTCAAGTGGACATTGACATCTTGGTGGATTGGGCAGGCAAATGGCAGATGACGCTCAATTCTGAAGTGTGAAGTGATTCATTTTGGCAGGATTAATATGGGCAGACAGTATAAAATAATGGGAGAAACTTTAAAAGAGATTCGGGATCAAGGGGCCTCGGCCTAAATACACATAAATTATTGAAAATGGGAGGGCATGTTGAGAAAGCAGTAAATAAAGCATATGGTATCCTAGGCTTTATGAAAACCGGCATAGAGTACAAGAGTAAGGAGGTCATATTGAATTGGAAAAAGGCAGTAGTTAGGCATCATCTGAGTACTGTATCTAGTTCTGGGCTCCATACTTGAGGAGTTAAGTGAAGGCCTTGGAGAGAGTACAGAGGACTTTCAGAAGAATGATTCCAGGGATAAGCAACTGTCGCTATGAGGATAGATTGGAAATTTTGGGTCTGTTTTTATTGGAGAAAAGAAGGCTGAGAGGAGAGCTGATCAAGTTATTCAAGATCCTGAGTGGTATAGACAGGGCAATTTGTGAGAAACTGCTCCCTCTGAATGGTACTGGTGGAACTAGGTCAACTAGCGGGCACTGATGAACACAATGGATAAAATGAGTAGAAGTGATGTGAGGATTTTTTTTTCACACAGAGGGTGGCTGAAGACTGGAATGAGCTTCCTGAAAGGGGGATGGAGGCAGCTTCGATCGAGGAATTCAAAAGGAAATTGGATTGCTATCTGAAAAGAAATATTCTGCAAGGTTACTTGGATAAGGCAAGGGGTGGAGTTATGTAGATTGCTCTTTCAGCTAGCTAGTGCAGTCTCGATGGGCCGAATGACCTCCTTCTGCACTGTGAAGATTCTGTGATTCTCTAATTCTGTTCGAAATAACATATGATACTTTGATTATATAAATTGAAGCAGAGAAACTAAATGTGCCAAACCCACTACAGTGCACCGGCAACCTTTGCGAACAAAGCCAGATCCACTCAAACATCATGAAGAAGAATATTTAAATAGCAACAGAAATTATGAATTAGGGAATTCAAGTCAAACTATTGAATTTAATGCCACATCAAGTATAGTACGCATTGCAAATGGGAGTCAAGTGTTAGGATAAAAGCGAGAGATAAAGGAGACAGCAAATAAAAAAATAGCTTTAATTTTCTGAAATTGCGGATAGGCATTAACTTCTGAAGATGCAAGATACTATCCTACTGAGACGTACAGGGAGATTGCGTGGCCGCAATCAATATTTACCAATATCTCAAAAGTGTGAATAAACTGGAACGGAGCCTTTGTGTTTTTTCGCTGGTGTGTTTTGTTCCCATGTCTGCGTTTCGAATGGTAACTTGATGCCGTGCATTCAATTTGAACGGTGCTCAGACCGGTGTGGCGTATCGTGGTGAGCGGGGTGGTGGGGGGCGGGTGGTGGTGTTGGGTGGATGGTGTGTTGGTGTCCCCTTAATTAAGCTTTTAGAACAGCACAGGATTTCAGAATGGGACTTCTGGGTTTCGAACTAACAATAGAGAGTTGAGAAGGTACCACTACTTCCCTTACCACCGGTATGTTAATGTGACAGAAACGGAAATGCTGGAATTACGTCAGCAGGTCAGACTGAATATAACGAAGGAGAAACCGAGTTAACGGTTCAGGCCAATGCAATTTCATTGACATGAAGATTAAAGAGAACTATCATATAGCTGTTCAAATTTGTGAATTGTTTTGACGGCATAGACATGACGAGGCATCTTCCATCGCTAGACGAACATGTTAACTGACGATATGTATTTAAAATATGTTGTAAAAGCGCCAGGAAAATATGAAGAGAATTTGCTTTCGTCAATGTCTTGTTATTATCTGGAATGCATTTGCCAAAACATGCCGAAAGCAGATTCAGTGGTATAATTCAAAAGGGACTTGTAACTTCATGATAAAGATTCTAAGTTTACCGTCTCTGAGAAAGCGAGCCAGTGGAAGTAATTAGTAGCCTTTTCAGAGGGTTTACGTTGGCCAAACGTTTCCTCCTGCACTTTAACATTCAAAGCTTTGGGAGAATGCTCATTGTTATCGTATCCTTAAAAGTAAAATATTAATTTTTCTGATGACTCATTAATTTGAATTTAAACAGCTTAAACAGAGAGGTGAACATTAATTACACAAAATGGGATGATCATAATGCAAGAAATGTTGTATTACAGATCACATGAGCGACATCTGATAATGGAGCTGCATGCAGCGATCTAAATTGCTTTCGCAAAACTGCAAAATAACAGTGAATTCCACGCCCAGTGAATAAGGAGGATAATATAAATCTTATGAATACTGTCATCAAACAACTGCAGAGGGCTGAACATCATTTGTTTGTCGCAATAACCGTTTGCACTGCCGTTAGTATATTTGGGTATTCTACGCATCCGGGTGACCATTTTCTTCCAACATTTCTCGGTTTATATAATCCTTATTCTGTATTCGTAGGCATGCAATAGCAAAATAAAATGTTGTAAATGAAAACCATACCACGCAATAGCAATGTTTTCTTAAGATTATTAAGTTCGTTAACGAGGGTCTTATCATTGAATCTTCATCGACTCATAGCGAAAGTCACTATTATGACGCCCACACCACTCGATTTTTAATATAAAATCTATTTTTGATTGATTTCAGAAAGCAATCTAGTCTTAAATGCTATCCGCTGGTGGGCCACGAATTGCTTGCACTCACATAGATTTTCCCAGATTTGATTTCAGTTAATTTAATTTGGTTGCAGCAAGCTAGTCACAGACTAGCCAAGCAACAGCCTGACATACTCATCCTCACGGAATCCTGCATTACAGATCTTGTCCCAGACACAACCATCACCATTGTTGTGTATGCCCTGTACCACCGGGAAGACAGGCTTAGCAGACGTGGACGCACTGTGGTATAGTGTCGGAATGGACTCTCCCTGGGAGTCCTCAACCTCGACTAGGGACCCCATGAAGTCTCATGGCTTCATGTTAAACACGGGCAAGGAGACCTCTTGCAGATTATCACATACTGCCCTCTCTCAGCTGATGAATCAGTGCTCCACCATGTTGAACAGCACTTGGGGAAAGCACTGAAACTGGCAAGGGCTCATAATGTACTATGGGTGGGGTCTTCAATTTCCACCACCAATAGTGGCTCGGTAGCACTACTACTAACAGAACTAACAGAGTCCTAAGGGCATAACTGCTAGACTGGGGCTGTGGCAGATGGCTAGGGAGCCAACAAGATGCATATACATACATGCCCTCATCCTTACCAACTTACCTCCCACAGATGCATCTGTCCATGGCAGTATCAGTGGGAGCGACCACCGAACAGTCCTTGTGGAGACGAAGCCTGCCTTCACTTGAGGATACCCTTCATCTTGTTGTGTAGCCCAATCACTGTGCTAAATGAGGTACATATCGAACAGTCCTCTGTGAGGCGAACACAGTCCTGTGTTGGCTTTGGGCCAACAGCAGCAGCAGAATTATACTCGAACAGAATCTGTCACTGGATGGCCTGGCATATCTGCAACTCTATCATTGCCATCAAGCCTGGGGATCAACCCTGGTTCAATAAAGAGTTCAGGAGAATATGCCAGGAGCAGCACCACGCACATGTAAAAATGAGGTGTCAACCTGGTGAAGCTATAGCACAGGGCTACTTGCATGTCAGACAACATAATTGACAAGCGATTGGGCTAAGCCATCCCACAACCAATCTAAGCTCTGCAGTCCTGCCACATCCAGTCATAAATTGTGGTGGACAATTAAGCAATTCACTGGAGGAGAATGCTCCACAAATATCGCCATCCTTAACAACAGAGGAGTACAGCACATCTGTGCAACAAATAAGGCTGAAACAATTGATCCAATCTTAATCCAGAAGTACTGAGTGGATATGCACCTTGGGCTCCTCCGCGATTCCCATCACCACAGATGCCACTTTTCAGCCAATTCGATTCACTCCACGTGATATCAAGAAACAGCTGAATTACTGGACACTGCAAATGTTATTGGCCCTGACAAGATTCTAGCAATGGCACTGAAGGCTTGTGCCCCTGATCTTGCCCCACCCCTAGCCAAGCTATTCCAGTATAGTGACAACACTGGCATTTGCCAATTGTCCAGGTATGTCCTGCACAGAAAAAGCAGGACAAATCCAACCCGGCCAGTTACCACCCCATCAGTTCATTCTCCATCATCAGTAAAGTAAAGGAAATGGGTCATCAGCAGTGCTATCAATGAAAACTTGCTTAGCAATAAATTTCACACTGACGCCCAGTTTGGATTCCGCCAGGGCCACTCAGTTCCTCACATTATTACAGGCTTCGTTTAAACATGGAAAAAATAGCTGAACTCCAGAGGTGATGTGGGATTGAGTGCCCTTGACATCAAGGCAGCATTTGACCAAGTGTGGCATCAAGGGGCCCTAGCAACATTGGAGTCAATTGGAATCAGGGGGACAACTCGTCACTGGTTGGAGTCAGAGTAAGCACAAAGAAAGATCGTTGTAGTTGTTTAAGGCAGTCACATCAACTCCAGGACATCACTGCAAGAGTTCCTTATGGGAATGTCGTTGGTCAAATCATATTCAGTTGCTTCATTAATGTGTTTCCTTCTATCATAAGGTCAGAATTGGGGGTGTTCGCTAAGTATTGCACTATATTCAGCAGCATTCACAACTGCCCAGACAATGATGCAGTTTGTCCAAATGCAGTAATACCTGGACAATATCCAGGCTTGGGTTGACAAGTGGCATGTAATATTCACACGACACAAATGTCAGGAAATGACCATCTCCAGCAAGAGAGAGTGCAATCATCGTGCCTGACTGTTCAATGACATTGTGATCAACGAATGCCACACTATCAATATGCTCAAGGTTGCCATTAACCAGAAATTGAACTGTACTAACCATATAAATATTGTAGCTACAAAAGCAGTTCTCAGGCTAAGCATCGTTCTACGAGAAACCCATTTCCCGACTCCCCAAATCATATCCATCATCTGCAAGGCACAAATCAGGAGTGTGATGGAATAACGCCCACTTACCTGGATGAGTGCAGCACACACTACACTCAAGGACCTTGATAGAATCCATGACAAAGCAGCCTGCTTGATTGGCACATCATTCACAAGCATTCACTACCCCCACCACCGATGCACATTAACATCTGTGTGTGCCATGTACAAGATGCACTGCAGGAATTCACAAAGGCTCCTTTGACAGCACCTTCCAAGCCCACGATCACTACAAGGAAAAGGATAGCAGATAAATGGAAAAAACAGCACCTGGAAGTTCGCCTCCAAGGTCACACCATCCTGACTTGGAAATAGATCGCCCATCCTTCACTGGCATAGGGTCAAAACCTGTAACTCCCTGCCTAACAGCACTGTGTTTGTACCAACATTACATTGGCAGCAGCTGTCCCAGAAGGCAGCTCATCAGCACCTTCTCAAGGTCAACTAGGGATGGTCAATAAATGCTGGCCCAGCCAGCGAGGCCCATATCCGATGAATGAATGAAAAAAAAACAAAGAATTAAAAATGAATCAGGATGCGCTGGCTCAGTGACCAATAAAGCTCCAGCATTTCCATGAAGCATTTAGGAAATTCGCAGTCTGAATATGTTATAACAAATACATTGTTTGAATATTTAAAAAAACAATAAATATTTGTATCTTTTAAAATCTGGAAACCCAGAACAAATAGTTGGGAAGATGCAGGGCTTTGGAGTAAGATCAAGCGAATGGGATTAGAAGGCAAGCTAGGTCAAAGTGTTGGCATTGGCACGACTGTTCGAATAGCCTCCCCTGCCGCTGCATCAGTCATTTGCTCTAAGATTCTTTGGCACTTTATTATATGTTAACAACCATATAGTTTAATGCAAAACAAAGACAAAAATACCTGGAAAAACTCAGCAGGCCTGGCAGGATCTGTGGAAAGGAGCACAGTTAACGTTTCGAGTCCGCATGACTGCAACAGAACTAAGGAAAAATAGAAAAGGGGTTAAATATAAGCTGGTTTGGTGGGGGGGGTGGGGGGGGCAGTGACAAGAACAGCTGGATAGACGGCCAGTGATAGATGGAGATAACCAAAATATGTCACAGACAAAAGGACAAAGAGGTGTTGAAGGTGGTGATATTCTCCAAAGGAATCTGCCAATTAAGGGTAGAATGCAGGACGAGCAAGGTACCGATAGCCCTACTGGGTGTGGGGTGGGTTAAAGGAATCGAAAAAGAATAAAAGATAGGGAGATGAAACAATGGATCTAAATATATTTAAAAATAATGGAAAGAGGTGGGAAAAGATAAATCTACATAATTTATTGGAAAAAACAAAAAGGAGGGGGTAAATCGGAAAGGGGGTGGGGATGAAGGAGAGAGTTCATGATCTAAAATTGTTGAACTCAATATTCAGTCCGGAATGCTGTAAAGTGCCATAGATTAATGCATTATGGAGTTCCATATTCTTGTCCTAAAAACCTATTACAACTTTATTATTCAAAATGATCATATAATCTCTAAGAAGGCCTGGCTTTCCTGTGATTACCACTTTTGTAAAACTCCCTACCAAAAACATACAAAAGAGAATAATTTATGTTTCACTTATTTGACGATTTGTTTCAATACATTGTGGAAACTGCGGTCATTTTCGGGCGTGGCTTGCCACGATGGAAATGTATTCATTTGCGTGCTTGCAGCACAGATTCAATAGAACCATGCCGTAGCTTAGAGAGTAAAATCATAGGGATAATGTGCATTACAAGGCACTGTTCGTTCTTATGTTTATAACATTGAATGGTGACCTGACGAGGTGTTCTAATTATTCCAACATTTTGATATTTTATGATCAGTGGGGAGACCAAGAACCATAATTATTTGAATAGGAAAGAAAAACAGTAATTAAAGCCAGTGTTCATCCTTTAGGAGTCTGGAGAATTAATAATGGAAAACAATTTAAAGGCAGAGGCGCTGAGCCTGTTTTTTATGTCTCTTTTACTGTAGAATATTTAGAAAAATTCCAAAACCTGCTTGTATGTCAAGGATGAACGGAAGGAAAAAAAGACTTCAAACAATCAGTATTATTATGGAAAAAGCATTGGGAAATCTATTGGACCTAAAGTCTGACAAGTCTCCCGAAAAGGATCGTCTGCATCCTCTGGTCTTAAAAAAAAACAGTTGCTGCAGCGATAATAGATTAATTGGATAAAAATTTTCAAAATTCCTTAGATCCCCGGAGAAACACAGTGGAGTAGGATGTAACCAATGCAACGCCGTTATTCATGAAAGTTGGGGGGCAGAAATTAGAATACTACTGGCTAGTTAATCTAAGATCTATCCTATGGAAATTGCTAGAATCCATTAAGAAGGAGTTTATAGCAGGATACTTAGAAAATCATAATTTGATCAGACAGAGTCAACATGGCTTTGTCAAAGGAAGACACTGTTTAACTAATTTATTAGAGATTTTGTGGAAATGACAGTCAAGCTGGGTAAAGAGGAACCTGGCAATGTGACATATTGGATTTTCAAAAGACATTTGATAAAGTGCCACATCAAATGTTACTACACATGATTATATTACATGGTGTAGGGGCTAGCATATTATCACAGATGAAGAATTAATTAGCTAACAGGAAACAGAGCAGGAACAAATGTGTTTTTTCAGGTTGGGAACTGTAATAAGTGAAGTGCCAGATCAATCAGTGCTGGGTCCTCAACTATTCACAACCTACAGCAAAGATTGAGATAAAGGTGCCAAACGTATGTTAGCCATATTTGCCAATGACACGAAGATAGGTATGAAAGTACATTGTCAAAGGCAGGTTGAGAGCGTGCAAAGGGATATATACAGATTAATCGACTGTGCAAAACATGCAGATGCAATACAATGTGCGAAATGTGAACTTGGCCCACTTATCAGGAAGAATAGAAAAAGGGTATGTCATTTAAATGGAGAGAAATTGCAGAACTCGGTGCGCACAGGCATTTGGGAATCACAAAAAAATAGCATGCAAGAACAAAAAATGATTTGGAAAGCGAATGGAATACTGTAAGTTATTGTAAGGGTGTGGAATATAGAAGTATGGAATTCTTGCTGCTGCTGTAGTAAGACAGTATCTGCAATCTTGTGTACAATCTTTGTTTTCTTAATGGAGTAAAATATAAAATTGCATTAGAAGCAGTTCAGAGAAGGTTCACTCGAATCGTTCCTGGGGTGTGGGCTTATGTTATGTAGAAAGATAGAATACGTTGGGCCTAAAAACATTGGTGCTTACAAAAATCATAATCATCAGTCACTAGTAAATGCTCTTCCAGGTAAAACTTTCTTCCGGCAGGGACATTAAAGCCTCGGAAATGTCACCTTCACCGATACATAAAAGCTCTCAAACACGACTCCCTTCCCTTTAGCGTTTTTCACGCGTTCTGGTCCTGTTTCTTTTTCACATTTCTAAATTGCTGAATTTATGCCTGTTGACCTCTGTTATCAACACAGAGGGACCGAGGGTAGCGTTGTTCACTCCGTCACAGTCGCCTGAATGAGCTTCTTAAAGAGATGTGTACGATCCTAAGCTTTCCCTCAGATATCACTTTTGTAGGAGCATTGTCTTACATCATTTACGCGAATTCATTTTTATGGCGATTGTCGGGAAAAACGCAAACTGCATGTCCACTTCTTCTTCATTAAGCATGGTTATAAAGCGAATATTCGTTGCTAAAACAATGCTACGAGGTATTTACTCTGGGCCATCCTTACAATTCCCCTCCAACGCGCGTGTGTTGAACATTTTTTTTCCAATTTTCCCCTCTAATTTTTCCATTTCGTTTTCATGTTACCTGTGCCTTTTCCTTTTGAATTATAACTTTTCTTTTTCCTTCAATTTTTAATTTCGCCTTTTATTTTGCTTGTTAAATGCTGGCCTGTTCTACGCGACGTTGAGCAGACATTCTTGTCCTAAGGGAGACTCAAGTGGTGGGTCAATTCTTCAATGGTCTCTGCCTTATTAGTTCCTTATTTTAAGCTGATCTCCATTTCCACTGTTTCAGCCTTCGAGTTTCTTTTTCTCAAATGCTAAAAGAAACTAAGTACTAAACCCTCTCTAGCCGCAATATCCCAGCAAGTTAATTTACACTTGCTCATGCCGCAGTGAAAGAAGAAAAAAACAAATGCGAAACGGTGTTTGTTTAAACAAGTTCCAGTGAAACCTGTTCACAGTTTAACCTGAATACATCATAGATAATGGCACACTTTTGTCTTTGTCCCCGCCGGGGACACCAAAAGTTACCAATCCGATTAAGCAAACGGCGCCAACGAGCAAACCAATGGACAAGATTTCAATCTTTGATAACGTCTATTTCAATAATCAAGTCAAAATCAGCATTAACTTAACATGAACTAGCAGGTAGTTTGTTGTCATTAAGAAATGCACATTGAATAGCGGATACGGCAAAGATTGATCTCACAAAGCCAATGGGAATTCATTTTGGAATATATGTACACATTTCCGGCATAAAGTTATTTAAAGCTCTAAGCAGCCTCGGATGGAAGAATAGCTCATTTACTTCAAGGGTCAATCCAATAATTCTCACGCGACAACAGCTCCCAGAAAACCCAAAATCCATGCGCACAGTCTTCACCAAAGTGATGGACGGCTCTGCTGAAGGCTGTTTGAATGGCGTGGGTCAACTGGAAACTGCTTTATCCTGTAATGTACCTGTGCACTGTATATTCATTTCTGGTTATTCGGTGCTTTTAGTAAGTAACGGAAGAAGCTGCAGTAACTTCTTTTTTAACGTTTTCACTCTCAGATATAGACTTCCTCTCAACCATTTTTTCTAACCTGCACCGCTACATTTTTTTCCCTTAACTGGCTGGTGGCTTGAGCCACTTTTAGCGTCAACTTCGAACACGTGGGCCTCTTCTGCGTCCCGATGCTTGGTCAAGCGATCGCTCTGGTTTCTCTCAAATAAGCTGTTCCCACCGGAATAGAAAGCTCCAACTGTAACTCGGCAATTTCTACCGAGATGCTGGAGAGAGGCCTGACATGCTCCCGCCGCTGATGTATTTCCCTAAAGTCGGCTCAGACGCACATAGCAGCACCAAGGCCAATCGAGAAACTCCGCAATAGGCGGGCAACAGCTGCATGCTCCGGCATAATAGGATAGAGCTGATGAACATTTTCATCGGTTGTGGAATGTAAAAAACAAAGCGTCATCGCTTAAACTTAGAAATACGCGCCCGAGGACCGAAATCGCAAAACGGTTTGTATGCACAAAGCGTAAAGGAGGTTTTGAGGTCTCCCAAGCAAAAGTTCGCGTAATCAGTTGGACTTTACAAAACTGAGATGGTGGGACTATTATTTTAATTCGATTGAGGACACTAACGAATGTGTAGCAATACTCGGTACATTAAGGCAATGTTATTAAACGCTGGTGCGGGTAGGGATGTTCGAGCCTGAATTCCTTCTAATGTGACTACCTGACGAAATACCCAATGGAATCGTATTAATGATCCCAGTGTTCATTGTTACGGTCAGTGCATACTTAAGATCATATCCAAACTGTTTAATGACGGCCATTAACGATCTGATGTCTGTTGTCGCTGTTTTTCTCACAAGTAGATATCTACATTTCAGCACCATTATATACAGAAACAAAGAATCTGGCAACGATGCAAATGGCCCACAGAACATTTTCAGTAGGCACGACAGGAATGCTCAACTGATACGGACCAAGAGAATAATAGAGACGATCTTGGAAAGAAAAGCAAAAAAAAAACAGCGCAGTAAGAGAAGTAGTCTTAGCTGGTTTTTGAATCCAGCTTACGTTTATTGCCTGCTGCGACAGTAAGATTGATATTTCCATTTTTCTTACTTCAAAAATGTATATTACATTTAACAACCTTGCGCAACAAGCGGACCAGAGACTAATATTTCAGTTATTGATTAGTAAAGGACAGGAGCTTGCTGCTCTGTTTCTTTTTGCTGTTGTATTGGACAATCAGTTCATCGGGCTATGTATGACTCGTTCTGTTCAGCATAAATGTGCTAGGCGCTTATCGTTAAGAATAGGCCCCCTAATCCGTTATCTGATCTGATATATTGGCACAGTTGTCATTGCAGGAGTCACGGGATCCATAGCATCAATTGTGCCTTTATCGTTTTGGCACACACATACACACTGCAATGCATTTACAGTTGATTTTCAATCAAAAAATAGAATGAATCATAGATTTCTGGAGTCACAAATAACCTAGAACAATCAGACGTATATTTACCTATAATGTCTTCCAGTCACTTTGTCTTCTCATTGATTCCACTCTCAATTTAATTAATTTCCCTATAGTTAAGGTAACAATAAAGCATGAGGAAAAAAGAGTCGTTTATGAGTACAAAACTTGAGTGTAGCCGATAAAAGAGGGATGCTGTCGAAACTTATTCCCTTGCACACGTCAGGACAGATGAAGAATGTAAAATTTTATTGAGAGCAAAAACCAAAATGGTGCTGATTCGTTGACAACTCAACTGCAACTGGTACAATGATTGCCTTGAAGGATGTATCTGGTATATTTTATCGAGAGTACCACGAAAATTGCTCACACGATTCAAATTATTTCTCTAGCATAAAAACTCCAAGCCAGCCCTTTGCACAGAAATTCATTAGGGGAAGCAAACACCTCACCTCACTTGCATTTTCTGCTTATTTCGCCATTGCCACTTTTTAAATTTTCTCTCTGGTTGGATTCATACCTTGGCTTGCAAATTTGTGCTGCAATAATACCCGTTCTCACTCTTCGAGTACACATTTGTCTGCTTTCACTGTTACCAACACAGCTTCTGACCCAGCAAGCACCCACCTGAACATTTCATTATGTTTCCCATAAGAAGCACAATGAACGATGATGTTATCTGAAACGTTGACGGCTTCTGGGACACAGTGAATTACTTTATGCAAGAATCTCGCACTGCTACTGCTCAGATGTTGAATTTATGCCAAATGATAGCCTCTTGTTTTTTGTTCAATTCCGAGTATATGAAAGGAGTTGTCATCTTCCTGACATCTGGGTGAAGTTCTGGTGGGCGGTACAAAAGCTTCAGGTACAACGTGAAGAATACTTTGCTTTCAGACAAATCTTAGAGCACCTGATCTACAGTTGATGCAGAATAGCATTCCATGATAATTCGCCTCATTCGTCTCATTCCCCTGTTTAATGTTGATCCACAGTCTTATCTATCCATTTGCCTTGGACACTAAATGTAGTAGATTTACCCAAGCTGTTGGTACTTCTACTGGTTGAACAATATCTTAGTTGGCCAGCTCATGTACTTTGGATGCAACCTTGCCCCTCAATTCAAAGGCTGACCTTGGCACAAGCTGAGCTACTGGCATCAGTTGACATCAGTGATCAGGTTCAACTCCTGATGATCATGAAACTGCCTTATTCCATCTAAAACAGGTTAAGCATATGTGATTTCAGATTTCATCTTCAGTCTATTATATGACACGCCTGGATTTTGAGTTGTCCATTAGCTGATGACTGGCTCCAATTTCTTTTTGATTACTTCAAATTCAGCATCTACCTTACTGCCACCTACAGCCTTGAAATACCCCACAAATTGAAGAGGTATTTGGAATATGACTAGGAATAAGTTACACACAAGTTTCCATCGTATGCACTTGACCCTCTTCTTCAATTCTTCCCAAAGTTCCGTATTATTCGCATTACAATCGGGTGCAGAATCCACGATGGTGTCCATTGTAAGCCCAGAAATTAACAGATTTCCAATCACTGACTTGAAATGTATTTCCCTCATTATATAGGTCATCATCCTTGCCATCGCCCTCTTCATGGTACACATTTATTCTTTGCTCATTCCTCTGTGCCTTGTCGAGGGGCGTCAGGGAGGGAGCTACTTGCCTGAGAATTTCCAGCATCTAGTTAATGGTGTATCCACAATAACTATATGACTAGTCCTGTTAATTTTCTGGCCGATTCAGACCCTTCCAGGATATTATTGACCGGGGTTTCATCAAGAGTAATACCGTTCAATTTAAATATGAGGTAAGGCTAGATTTTCTCTTGTAGCTCTTTTATTGTTTGGCATTTGTGTGGTGTGAATGCTCTTGCCACATAACATCCAGAAACTAAATCTTATCCACGGTTGCTGTTTCGGGGCATGGGTTTCTTCGGTATTTGAGGGCTCTATTTAGCAATGAATTCTGTGCAATACCAAGTGAAAATTCCCACTCCATATATTATATTGGATAGCATTGGTAAAGCAATTTATGATGATTGGGCCTAGGACACAACTCTGAGAAGATCCTAAAAAGATGTTCTGTGGTTGACATGATTCTCCTCCAACAATCACATTTCATCTTCCCTTGTTTTAAGTATGAACCGAATCAGCATGGCGTTTTCACTCTGACTTTCATTAATGCAGCTTAACTAGTCTACCTTGATGCTACAGCTAGTCGCTCTTCCCTCACATCTTGAATTAAACTATTTGTTTTGAGGCCCGGAGAGACGTGTCCATGGCAGAACCAAAACTGATCAACAGTTAACAAGTTATTTCTCAGGGAATGCTGCTTGATAACGTTGATAATGATTTCTTCCATCACTTTGTTAATCATTGAGGGTATAACTATAGTACGTATGTTGAATTGGATTCGTCCTACGATTTGTGAACACAGCAGACAGAGGCAATTCTGCCAATCGTTGTCAGGTACCAGCTAGCGTTGTAACTGTAAGGGAACTTTGTGGCTATTACCTAGGCTGGTGCTGGAACACAATTCTTCAGTGCAACAGCCGGGATATTCTCTGGGCCTTTACTGTATCTAGTGACTTCAGCCATTTCTTGGTTGCACCTGGAGTGAATCGAATTTACTGAAGAACAGCATCTGTAATGCTGCCCCTAAGGAAAATATACAGATGGGTCATCTTTTGAAACATTCGGGCTGCAGATTAGGTAACACCACAAAACGAGCTATGATACATTTCGCGCATATCAAACTGTTCATTTAGAGGTCCAGAAATAAAATCTGGCGAAATGTAAAACTGGCTGCTAAAATCATTGTGCTCGTTTTGACCGAACATGCATCGATATTTTTACAAACCTTCTACTGAAGATTACATGTTGTATTTTATTATGTTGCACTCTTTCTGGAGAATATCAGGCTTGGACAACTGTTTCTTGTTTGTTATTTCCAAATTCAACCTTAATTGCAATCATGCTATGATCGAAATTAGATACAACAATATCAAGGGCATTAAGGATGGATGGGCAGTAAATGCCGACTGAACCAGCAATGACCACATCCCCAGAACCAATAAATCAATAAATTAATGAATAAAGAGATAATTGAATATCCGCACACAATTAGATGTTAAGTAAACCTGGTTTATTAGCCATGTTTTAATCTAATACATCCTTCTTTCCTGTCAGCTCGAGGACAAGATAGACTCTCAAGCTGAAACATCAGTTTGGCATGCGTTAATGTTAGGTAAAAAAATTGGAATGAGGTCTAGGTGGGTAGGTTAAGTGCTGATTGCCTCATGGAATGACTTCTGATGCACATTAGAAATAATTCTTCAAAGTGCAATTGGGTACAATCTGTTACTGGGCCTGCAGTTGTTTCTGAACAGCGCGGACGTGCCTGTTGATGTATTATTATCCCTTGCCCAACTTCCTGCATGATTCCAATAACTAGTGTAGTGGTCAGGTTTGGAAATCCAGTTTCCCTGTTTTTCAATATAAGCAATGACAAAAATATTTCACCAGGGCACCTATCAGTTAACTATTTGAACGACAGTTGCCTTGCCTTCACTTCATTATACATGGGTAGCAAGTCATTCTACAGCAGCAATTGCCATTTCCTCTCATTCCTGAGTCCTGCAGAATCACTACTCTCCAATAAAAAAGTAATGTAATAGCTTGGTACATAGCTTAAAGTGCCCAGCGTGCTCCAAGGTGCAAATACATTTTGTTGCTTATGTCACTTAGTTAATCCCCTTCTCAGTCGTTTATTTCCACGTATGACTCATTATTTTGTGTTTGAACGCATTTTATTATTTAGCACTAATCTCAAATCCAAAGAATAGTATTGTTGAAATAACAGGACATGTTAATATTTTTCCATTTACCTGCTTGATACACATCATTGGAAAATAATATCCTGAACTGCAATTTCCTCCTTTCAAATAAATTATTAAGGCTTAAAACTTCAAGCTAATTTTTCGCTGTTGGGCACTTGAATCAACAACTCATTCCAATGAATCTTGTGATTTCCAAATCCCGAAAGGAATGCTGCAAAGGCTTAATGGCTTTACATCAGAGACATAACTCATTGCAGTTAGATTTGGAGGCAGAACCCATGAATCATCGCGCTTTCCCATTCCAGCCGAATTGTGTCTAGACAAATTATGCATATGCCTGAATATATTAAAGCCCACAATTTGAAACGCATAACACTTGGTCAAATCTTGACATTGACTCTTTGCCGATCTTTGCTCATAACCTCTAAAGGTCTTTGAATATATGCAGAACCAATTCGTGCACTTATATTATGTGACCTTTTTGGGGAATCCTGCCAACTTGGCCATACTGTTGTGCTCACTTTGACCAGCTGATCACAGGAGACACAGATACAGGTCACGATCGTTTATTCGAGCAATTCCAAGGAGAGAACCATCCCAATGCAGATTGAGATAGCACGCTATTAAATTACAAGTGCTCAACATATTTCTACATTATTGGTCACGTGCAAGAACAGTTTCCAGATTCTGATCTCGTCAACATATCGTTTTATATTAAACAGACCTCTCTAGTAACAAGTATATGCACCGTATGTCCCTATTTGTTTTTACTCAGGTAAGTGCCTTCCTTCCTACCTAAACTAGGACCGTCTCTTCTTCTTCTATCTTTTGAATAGCACAACTAGTCTTAGTTGTTATTGCCATCTTTTGTATACAGTCAGGCTTTCAAGGCTGTCCTGTTGTTTACAGGCCCTAAAGGCTGTGCACAATTCATCTGGTAACTTTTAACTGCCAGTGTGCTTGGTAGCACTCTGCTTGGAGATTCTAGGTAATTCATTCCCTTTCAATAAGTTCCTACTGTCCCACAATATTCCCTACTGACAGTCCTTCCTTTTAGCCCTTAGCCTAGCCTCAGGTAGCGAACTACAGTGGTGCTGTGCATCCCTTTACGCAGCACCATCCATTGATGCTGGCCAGTCATCCAGCTTTGGGATATAAAGGGTACTGGCACACCATCTCTGTTATCTGGCACTTGAGTTTAGGCCTCTGGATTCTAGAACATCCACAGCACCATCTATTGTGCTATCTTTGGGTACGATGAATAAAGTATGGTAAATATATAACTAGCATCAGCTGAATCACAACAAGGGCATAGGAGGTCATCCGAATCCCCGGGTTTATTTGTACATTTGAGCCCCCATTCCACGAATACGACGTGGAGGATTCTATTTGCTCTACATCCTCTTTTCAGACTCTAACCTGTTGCTAAACAAAAACAAAAACAGAATTACCTGGAAAAACTCAGCAGGTCTGGCAGCATCGGCAGAGAAGAAAAGAGTTGACGTTTCGAGTCCTCATGACCCTTCGACAGAACTTGAGTTCGAGTCCAAGAAAGAGGTGAGATATAAGCTGGTTTAAGGTGTATGTGTGGGGGGCGGAGAGAGAGAGAGAGACAGAAGTGGAGGGAGGGGGGTGTGGTTGTAGGGACAAACAAGCAGTGATAGAAGCAGATCATCAAAAGATGTCAACAACAATAGTACAAAAGAACAAATAGGTGTTAAAGTTAAAGTTGGTGATATTATCTAAACGAATGTGCTAATTAAGAATGGATGGTAGGGCACTCAATGTATAGCTCTAGTGGGGGTGGGGAGAGCATAAAAGATTTAAAAAAAAAATTAAATAATGGAATAGGTGGGAAAAGGAAAATCTTTATAATTTATTGGGAAAAAAAAGGGAAGGGGGAAACAGAAAGGGGGTGGGGATGGGGGAGGGAGCTCACGACCTAAAGTTGTTGAATTCAATATTCAGTCCGGAAGGCTGTAAATTGCCTAGTCGGAAGATGAGTTGTTGTTCCTCCAGTTTGCGTTGGGCTTCGCTGGAACAATGCAGCAAGCCAAGGACAGACATGTGGGCAAGAGAGTAGGGTGGAGTGTTAAAATGGCAAGCGACAGGGAGGTTTGGGTCATTCTTGCGGACAGACCGCAGATGTTCTGCAAAGTGGTCGCCCAGTTTACGTTTGGTCTCTCCAATGTAGAGGAGACCACATTGGGAGCAACGAATGCAGTAGACTAAGTTGGGGGAAATGCAAGTGAAATGCTGCTTCACTTGAAAGGAATGTTTGGGTCCTTGGACGGTGAGGAGAGAAGAAGTGAAGGGGCAGGTGTTGCATCTTTTGCGTGGGCATGGGGTGGTGTCATAGGAAGGGGTTGAGGAGTAGGGGGTGATGGAGGAGTGGACCAGGGTGTCCCAGAGGGAGCGATCCCTATGGAATGCCGATAAGTGGGGTGAAGGGAAGATGTGTTTGGTGGTGGCATCATGCTGGAGTTGGCGGAAATGGCGGAGGATGATCCTTTGAATGCGAAGGCTGGTGGGGTGCTAAGTGAGGATTAGGGGGACCGTATAATGTTTCTGGGAGGGAGGAGAAGGCATGAGGGTGGATGCGCAGGAGATGGGCCGGACATGGTTGAGGCCCCTGTCAACGACCGTGGGTGGAAAACCTCGGTGAAGGAAGAAGGAGGACATGTCAGAGGAACTGATTTTGAAGGTAGCATCATCGGAACAGATGCAACGGAGGGGAAGGAACTGAGAGAACGGGATGGAGCCCTTCACTACCTCTCCCCTCACCGTCCAAGGACCCAAACACCCCTTTCAAGTGAAGCAACATTTCACTTGCATTTCCCCCAACTTAGTCTACTGCATTTGTTGCTCCCAATGTGGTCTCCTCTACATTGGAGAGACCAAACGTAAACGGGGCGACCGCTTTGCAGAACACCTGCGGTCTGTCCGCAAGAATGACCCAAACCTCCCTGTCGCTTGCCATTTTAACACTCCGCCCTGCTCTCTTGCCCACATGTCTGTCCTTGGCTTGCTGCATTGTTCCAGTGAAGCCCAACGCAAACTGGAGGAAGAACACCTCATCTTCCGACTAGGCACTTTACAGCCTTCCGGACTGAATATTGAATTCAACAACTTTAGGTCGTGAGCTCCCTCCCCGATCCCCACCCCCTTTCTGTTTCCCCCTTCCCTTTTTTCCCCAATAAATTATAAAGATTTTCCTTTTCCCACCTATTTCCATTACTTAATTTTTTTTTAAATCTTTTATGCTCTCCCCACCCCCACTAGAGCTATACCTTGAGTGCCCTACCATCCATTCTTAATTAGCACATTCGTTTAGATAATATCACCAACTTTAACTTTAACACCTATTTGTTCTTTTGTACTATTGTTGTTGACATCTTTTGATGATCTGCTTCTATCACTGCTTGTTTGTCCCTACAACCACACCCCCCCCCTCCACTTCTCTCTCTCTCTCTCTCACCGCCCCCAACACACACACCTTAAACCAGCTTATATTTCAACTCTTTTTTGGACTCGAACTCAAGTTCTGTCGAAGGGTCATGAGTACTCGAAACGTCAACTCTTTTCTTCTCTGCCAATGCTGCCAAACCTGCTGAGTTTTTCCACGTAATTCTGTTTTTGTTTTTGTTTTGGATTTCCAGCATCCGCAGTTTTTTTGTTTTTGTTTTTATCTAACCTGTTGCTGCCGTGTATAGTAAATTCTGTATGTATGCTGAGCCTATTTTCGAATCGTGATTAGGTGCTCAGGTAATAAGGGAATGCCATAGGACAAGTGGTTTAAATACTGTATCAGGTTATTTTTAAGGCTTTCCTTGACCTGAATAGTGGGCCTTCTTCTCTTGTATATTTCGACCAGTTCCACTCTCCGTACGCTTGCTGGCGCCTGTGGTTGTAAGCACACTGAATGATTATGGATGGGGCACTCCGGTTGTTCTCATATTGGATCTTCTGCTGCCATGTGGTAACACAATATCTCCCTTTTCCTCGTGGCTGCAACATGAGTCAGTTATTTTGCAGCCCATATAGTTTCCATTGTAAAATTATGTTGCTGCTTTAAATCAGCACTTCATTGTATCGATCTCATATATTGCGTGTGCATATACTACGGTATCTATCTACCTGTATCCTACACTCTTCTAATGTGGTACTAACTATATTCCCTTGTATGTCAACTGCATATGGTGGAATGGCATGATGCCAAATATAATAAACCACCCCCCCATCTCCCCAATATTTTCTAGTCCATGTAATGTTCTGCTGGGCGTTGGCATAGGTATAACAGGTATCACTAAGACAATTGCAAAATATTATTTACTATACATTCAACATTCATTCTATATAGGCGTGTTGAAGCCCTGAGCTGGCAATCGGTCAAGCAATGATTCTTATGTTGTGAAAGTTGAAATAAATATTCATTAGTTAGCTATAAAGGAACTACACCTTCGTTAATCTGTCTTAAATTATCTCGGGCTTGTTCCAGTGTCCAAGATCCTTAGGTGCTGCAAACATAATTGCTGCTCATTTCGTCTGAAATATTTTTCCCTATTTCAATCATTTTATTGATAGACCGCGCATGACTTTCGAGCACGGTAGCCAGGCCTCGGATTAAGCATGTCATTTCCTGGCCTGCATTTAATTGCGTGTCATGAATTCCCGGTCCCCGCTCTAAAATATTCTTAACGTTAAAGCTCAGGGTACGGACGTTCAGATCAACAGTTTATAGGTCGATGGAATTAAGTATTGATGTCCCTGTATTGAATATCATGGCGGCGTCATTCATCATGCTATGCTTATTTCGGTTTCCTTTTAGACCTGATCGCATCCCGCCATTGAACTGAACTGCCTCAGTCATCAACTGGCCCATTAGATCCGAATAGTGCTCGAAAATGGGTTGAGAACCAAAGGGGCGGAGCAGTTCCGGATAATTTCAAGACTGCGGGTGTCGGCTCATAGTATACATTATTGTGTAAAACTTCTGATTAACCAGTCCGTCCTGGATGCATAGTTGGACAATGTGGGTCAGTCGGTGTGGTTTATACTTATATTCCTGGATCCTTAACTTAACATCTTAAAAGTCTCATATTCTATACAAAATTTCAAAGAGCAGTGGGATCTTGAAGGCTCCATCTATAGGGGCCATCAAACTTACAAAAGCTCACACTAATCCTGCTCCTGCCTGTCAGTGCTAATTAAAACCCAAGGGGTACCACCCTTTTATCTCGTTCTCTCTCTCTCTCTCTTCAGCACAGGCAGCTCTTGTAACTTAAATCAATTATACAAGGTAACAATAACCATTGCCCCTTTCTTTTCCTGAACCTATATCCTGTTCTATCCACCACTGTTTTTGCTCTCCGGGGGTTCCTTGTGTATTTCACCCCTTTTTATGCATTTTTTCTGATTCAGCTATAAATCTCATAATGGAGACCGCGGCTACCCAGTCGAGTTCCATAGCACTTTCTTGTTTTGCTCACAACATTCTATTTGTCTGCCTCGGCACAATAAATTCATGCAGCTCTGACAACTTAGTTATTTGCGGTGTGTGCGGTTTACTTGTTTCACTGGGGTCTGGCCTGCATGGCTTCGGCTAAGGTTCTATCACAAACCATAGCACGCCTGCTCAGCTCTGCCTCCCCTCAACTGGGTAATCGCCTGCGCGTCATCGGCTAAGGTCGTATCTCAAACAGGAGCTAGCCTCGCGGCTCTGCCTCCTATCGGCGTTTCCTGTCTCCTGTCCTGAATCCACCTCCCGATTCTTTTGAAACTCGAGCGGACCGTTCTTGGGTCGGTTTACTGCACTAACTATGGTTGGTAAATAAAATATACTGACACACTTTGCAGATCCATCCACAGGTTGCGATCCGAGTATCCCGCTGAATACGACAAACCATTGTGGTCGATTTGACAAACCGACCACCGGAGACACACCAACCGGTCGCAATCGTTTATTTGAGCAATTGTAATATAGAAAACCGTACTAACGCAGCTTGAGATAGGACTCTACTAAATTACAAATGTTCAACGTATTGAGACATTATTATTCACCTACTAGAACAGTTTCCAGATTCCGATCTCGTGAACATATATGTTTACATTAAACAGACATCTTTGGTTAGAAATACATGCATCGTATGTCCCTATTTGTTTTCACCCAGGCAGAGACCTTACCTACCTAAACTAGGACCATCTGTTCTTCCCCCATCTGTTGAAGAGCACACGTAATCTTAGCTGATATTGACATCCTCTGGCTAAAGTCCAGCTTTCAAGGCCTTTCTATTTCTTGCAGGCTCTTAAGGTTGTGCAAGGCTCATCTGGTAACATTTAACTGCCAATGTGCTTGGTAGCACTCGTTGCTTGGAGATTTTAAGTAATTCATTCCCCTTCAATATGCTCTTACTGAACCCCTATATTCCCCCCTAACACACATCATTGGAAAAGATGAGCCTGATCTGCAGTTACCTACTTGCAAAATAAATTATTTTGGCTGAAAACGACAAGATCATTTTCCCCTCTTGGATATTTGAAACAACTCATTCCTGTATCTTGTGATTTCGAATTCCTGAAAGAAATGCTGCAAAGGCTTGGCAGCTTTACACTGGAGAGAGAAATGATTGCAGTTAGATTTGGAGGTTGGACCCATGAATCAGCCCCATTTCCCATTCCAGCCGAATTCTGTCCAGAAAAATAATACAATTGCCTGAATAAATTAAAGCCTACAGTTTGAAAAGGCGAACCTTGGCCAAATTTTGATATTGATTCTTTGCCGATCTTTGCTCATAACTTCTAACGGTCTTTGAATATATACCAGACCACTTTGTGCACTTATGTAATGTCACCTTATGTGTGGAGCATCTCTAGGAAATGCAGCATCATTGTCACGCATTCTCTCCTGAAAGCAATGGCACTATTATTAATTGAACGGAGAAGAAAACACAAAAAGAAAACATGAGCATTTCTTTAGTGCAGAGTCATTTATTTTCATAATTCATTATTTTGTTCAGTCGGTGTGGTGGAAAATTCATTTAAATAAAGGTACATACAACTCTCTATGCTCAAATGTTCTTCAAGTTCAATGGTGCTAAATATGCTGGTGGTGAACTAAAAAAAGATGGCTGTAAGCCATTTTTATACTGAAGATTCACCATGATTATGCTGCTGTGCAGCGCACCAGAGGGTGGAATTAACAATTTGCATACATGTGTTCAAATCCCTTGATGGCATCTAAATTGAACTCTAAATTCAATTAATGACATTAGTGTCAAAGAACAAAAGCTAGTCTCAGTAATGGTGAATCTCAAACTACGTAGTGATGAACATAAATCTAAATTGTCCTAGCAGCTCACTGGCACCCTAGGGTTTTTGAGGAAAATAAATATTCCATCCATACCCAAGCTGCCTTATGTCACTCCTGATCCTAAGCACCGTGGTTTATTGGCAAAGCATGCTACATATTGGTCAACACGTTACCAGAAAAAAAAATCTAAGAATAGAACCGGAGGAGAACTCAGACACCAAATATATATGAATTCTCCTGCCGAGTTGATCCGGCAGAGTTTATAGAGTGTATTAAGGAATGTTCCTTGGATAAATATGTCGTGGAACCAACCAGGGAGCACGCTATTCTGGATTTTGTTTTGTATAATGAGATGGGATTAATCAGTGATCTCATAGTAAAGTATGCTGAAGGGAAGAGTGATCATAGCAGGCTCGCAATTCAACTTTAGTGTTAGAGTGAGAAACTTAAGTCCCGCTGTAGTGTTCTGGAGTTAAGCAAAGATACCTAAGTAGTCATGAGGGCAGATTTGGTCCTACTCTACTGGGCAGGGAGACTACAAGGTAGGACAGTTGATGAACAGTGGCAGATACTTAAGCAGGTATTAAATTCCTCCCAAGTAAAACATAGCCCACTGAGGAAAAAACTTGCTAGTGGGGGAAAAGCATCCTTGGTTAAGCAAGGAAGTAAAGAGAACACAAAGGCAAAAACACAGGCATGCCAAATTGCAAAGCTCAGTGGCAGGGTGGAAGATTGGGAAACCTCTACAGGTAAACAAAGGGGTACTAAAAAAAATAAAAATAAAAAGACAAAAGGTATATTATGAAATAAAACTAGCACAAAATCTAAAAAAAAACTGAGAGCAAACGTCTCTACAAGTATAAAAATGAAAGAGAGTTGCTAAATTGAATGTTAGAGTCTTGGAGGATGAGTATGGGGAGTTAGTAGTGTGGAGCACAGCAATGGCAGAGACGCTCAATCAATATTTTATCTCAGTTTAGATGGTGGAGGACATCAGTGCTACCCCAAATGCAACAGGTAGTACAGAGGGTACAGAGAAGGAGGAACTTACAACAATTGCCATCACTAGAGAAAAAATACTGAACAAACAATTGGGTTAAAAGGGTGACAAATCGCCAGGGCCTGATGGCCTACATCCCAGGGTCTTAATGGAAGTGACAGCGGAGATACTGAATGAATAGGCTGTAATATTCCAAAATTCCCTGCATTCTGGAAGGGTTCCAGTGGATTGGAAAAATGCTGTTATAATGCCCTGATTCTAAAAGGGAGGAAGGGGGTGGGCGGTGGGGGGGTGGGGTGGGGGGGGGGGGGGGGGGTGGTTGGGGGGGTGGGTGCGGGGTTGCGGGTGTGCAGACAGTAGGAAACTATAGATCAGTTAGGTTAGCATTCTGTCATTGAGAAATTGTTGGAATCCCTTATTCAGGAAATAATAATGGGGCTTTTGGTTACCCAAAGTGCAATCCATCACAGTCAGCATCGTTTTAATTTCCTAGAGATTTTTTGAAGATGTGACAAGCAAATTAATAATAGGGATTTAGTATATCTTGACCTCCAGAAGGCCTTTGATAAGGTGCCAGACAAAAGATCACAAGGAGTTATGGGTAATATATTAGCTTGGATAGAGATTGTCTAACCAGCAGAAAGCAGAGTCAGACAAATGGGTATTTATTTCTAAATGTCAAGCTGTAACAAGTGGGGTACCAGAGGGTTCGGTCCTTGGGCCTCAGCCACTTACAATCTATATTAACAGGACCATAAGACCAGAAG
Organism: Carcharodon carcharias; assembly: GCF_017639515.1. Lineage (NCBI taxonomy): Eukaryota > Metazoa > Chordata > Chondrichthyes > Lamniformes > Lamnidae > Carcharodon > Carcharodon carcharias. Next base: position 104,337,295 of record NC_054473.1, on the reverse strand, counting down.
ACATAGGAGCAGAAATTAAGCCACTCGGCTCATCGAGTCTGCCCTGTCATTCAATCATGGCTGATAAATTTCTCAACCCCATTCTCCCACCTTCTCTGCATAATGTTTGATCCCCTTACCAGTCAAGAACCTATTTATCTCGGTCTTAAATACACTCAATGACCTGGCTTCCGCAGCCTTCTGTGGCAATGAATTCCATAGATTCACCACTCTCTGGCTAACGAAGTTTCTCCTCATCTCTGTTTTAAAAGGTCTTCCCTTTACTCTGAGGCTATGCCCTCGGGTCTTAATCTCTCCTACTAATGGAAGCAGCTTCGCCATGTCTACTCCATCCAGGCATTTCAGTATTCTGTAAATTTCAATCAGATCCCTCCTTATCCTTCTAAACTCCATCGAGTATAGACCCAGAGTCCTCAAACATCCCTCATATGTTAAGCGTTTCATTCCTGGGTTCATTCTCGTGAACCTCCTCTGGACCCTCTCCCAAGCCAGCACATCCTTCCTGAGATATGGGGCCGAAAATTGCTCACAATATTCTAAACATGGTCTGACCAGAGCCTTATAAAGCCTCAGCAGCACATCCCTGTTTTTATATTCTAGACCTCTCGAAATAAATGACAGCATTGCATTTGCCTTCCTAACTACCAACTCAACCTGCAAGTTAACCATAAGAGAATCCTGGACTAGGACTCCCAAGTCCCTTTGCACTCCAGATTTCTGAATTCTCTTCTCATTTAGAAAATAGTCTATGCCTCTATTCTTCCTACCAAATTGCATAAACTCACACTACCCCAACTTGTGTTCCATCTGCCACTTCTTTGCCCATTCTCCTAACCTGTCCAAGTCCTTCTGCAGCCTCCCCACCTCCTCAATACTACCTGTCCCTCCACCTTTCTTTGAATCATATGCAAACTTAGCCAGGATGCCCTCAGTTCCTTCATCTAGATCATTAATGTATAAAGTGAAAAGTTGTGGTCCCAACACTGACCCCTTGGAACACCTTGGATTCAGGGATAGAAGATACGATAACAAAATTTGCAGATGGCACCAAAAAATGTGAGAAAGTAAGTTGCAATGAATAAATAATGAACTTCCAACTGGATATGGACAGATTAGGTTCATGGACCAAATTTTAGCATGTGGATTTTAATGTAGATAAGTGTGAGGTTATGTATTTTGGCCTGAAGAATAAAAGGATGACTTATTATTCAAATGGGGAGAAACTTCAGAATGCTACAAAGTAGACGTATCTGAGTGTCCTTGTGCATGAATCATTGAAAGAAGTATACAAGTACAGCAGGCGATAAGGAAGGCAAATTGAATTTTGGCATTTATTGCTAATGGAATAGAGTTTAAAAATAGAGGTGTGTTGTTGAAAGTGTACAACGCATTGGTGAGACCCCACCTGGAGTACTGTGCACAGTTTTGTTCCCCTTGCCTGAGGTAGGATGTCGTTACATTAGAGGTGGTTCAGAGGAGATTCACTAGATCGATTCCAGCGATGCGGAGCTTGTTTTATGAGGTGCGATTGGGAAGATTAGGCCTATATTTGGAAGAATTTAGAAGCAGGAGAAGAGACCTAATTGAGGTATTAAAGTTGATAAAAGGGATAGACAAAGTCGACGTCGAGTGGGGACGTCCCTTGTGGGACATTCCAGTACGAGAAGCCATAGTTTTAGGCTAAGGGTACAGATTTAAGTCAGGGATGATGAGGAATTACTTTTCTCAAAGGGTTGTGAATCTATGGCCTTCACTACGTCAGAGTGCAGTGGATGCCGTGATGCTGGATAAATTTACTGAGGAGTTAGACAAATTTCAAATTAGGAACGGGTTTGAAGATTATTGGGAGAGGAGGTTAAATTGGATTTGAGGCTGAACTGAGATTAGCCATGATTGCGTGGAATGATGGGGCAGGCTTGAGGGGCTGAATTGCCTACTCCTGCTTCTAGCACTTATGTTCTTATGCCACTAGCAGCACCTTCATTAGTCCTCACCACTACCATTAATACCCCTTTCGTCTTGTGTCCATGACATCTTTGCTAATACCTCCTTAGTCCGCATTTCCCATTGACCTTCTGTCTTGCTCCTCCTGCTCCAGTGCCTCATAAATGGAATGAAATCCAATACATTTCTACGTCGCTTTAGCTCTGAAGGAGAGTCAAAAGCACTCAAAATGTTAACTTTGTTTGTCTCTGCAAAGATACTGCCATACTGCTGAGGTTTTCTGCTGTTACTTTAGATTTCCGGCATTCGCAGTGTTCTGCCTTCATCTCACTGCTTATATCACTGCCACTTCTTTTCCAGGGATGCCTCCATGAAGAAATACAACTCTTCTGTCCAACAAGTTTTCCGTTTGGTTCTTTCACCCTGTTAACCTTCATTGCTTTCCATTTCGCTCCTGGTGTTTTACAAATTGTTTAACAAAGCTCTCTTTCTGTTATTAACACATCTGCTTTATCACCGTCATTCCACTATCAGTACCTTCTTTAGTCTAAACTACCAGTAAACCAGTAACACTCTATTTGCTTTGTGCCAATGACACCTATGACAACTATCCCTGGCCTCCCAACTTGCTCCACATGCACCACCACCAACATCGCCGCACCCCCTCCCCCGACCCACTCTCCGTGCTTACAAAGTGTAACATCTTTCACAATTCTACTTCCCTTTAGCTCTAAAGAAGAACGATAGTAGTATTATGGCTACAGAAAAAATAAGAGGTTGGAGAATCTGCGGTGAGTAACTCATCTCTTCATCTCGAAAATCAAGACGCTATTTACAAGGACCAATTCAGGACAGTGATGAAATATTTCCTACTTCATTAAAACAAAAGTTCCTGGGGTTGTTGACGTCACTGAGTAAGCCAGCATGGATTGTGTGAACTTAATTGAAGTTTGGAGGTAGTGGTGAAAAGCCTCTTTCAACTGCTCAAGTGCAGGTCGTATAGGTATACTGTCAATGCTGTGGGGAAGGACACTCCACGATATTGACTGAGCAACTGTAAAGAAACTGTGAGATAGTGCCAAATTCAGTCATGCCAGTGGGAGGTGAACATGCAGCTGCTGCTTTTTGCAAGCATCAGCTGCCCTGCTTCTTTTGGGTGGTAGATGTGGGGGCTTTATCAAGTGCTGTTGATGGATGATTGTTGAGTCTTCCACTGAATCTTCCAAATTTTACACACCGCTGTCACTGTACGTCAGTGATGGAGGCAGTGAATGTGGAAGGTGGTGGATGTGGTTCCAAGCAAGTCCGAGATTGTGTCTAGCTTATTGAGTGATTTTGGAGCTGTGCCCATCAAGGCAACACAAGATTATTTCGTCAGACCCCTGATTTATGCCTTGTAGCTGGTGGACAGTTTTTTTGCAGCTAGGATGTGAGTTACCCACCGTAGATTTCCCACCTGTGTTCTGCCTTATACTAACAGTGTTTATGTGGCTGGTTGAGTTCAGTTTCTAATAACCGGTAACCCTTAGGGCACTGATGGTGCATTATTCTGTGATGGTAATGCCATTGAATGTCGAGGTGGGAGATAGTTGGATTTTGAGGAGCCACAAGTTATGCTGAATATTATGTAATCATCAGCGAGCATCCCCACTGCTGAACTTATGATGGAGGGACGTTCAATGATGAAGCAGATAAACATACTTGGACCCAGGGCACTACCCTCATGAACTACTGCAGTTTTATCCTGTAACTGAGATGATTGGCCTTCAAAAAACACAACCACTTTTCTTTTTGTGAGGTATGATTTCAATGAATGGATCTTCCCCCCACCCCCCTAATTGCCATTGAGAAAAGTTTTGCTAGGGCTCCTTTATGTCATCCTCTGGCAAATGCTGCATTGATGTCAAAGGAAGCCAATGTCACTTCACCTCTTGAGTTCAGTTCGTTATCCATTTTTGTACCAAGGCTGCAAATAAGTCAGCATCTGAGTGGCCCCAGCAGAACCTAGACAGAGCATCAGGGAGCAGGTTGTTGCTGAGAATTGGAGTTTCATAGCACTGTCGAGAGCACTTTCCATCTTTTAAAATTCAATACTTTGCTCATTCACCAAAATCGCACTTTTGACTGCACTCTGTGCCATCTATGGAATGGAATTTACCAAATTACCAAGGAGCATTTGATAGCACCTTTCAAACGTGCGACCTCGACCATCCAGAAGAACAAAGGCATTAGATGCATGGGGACTGGGTAAGAATACAACGCTGGAATAAATGACGGTAAAGTGAATTAGATATGCAACATAAACACATCTGTGACAACAACATCAGTTGAATTTTTTAGCGTGTTCATCTCTGCCCAGTTTAGTTGTTCGGATTTATCGTGGCGTATAATAGTTGCGTTTCTTTTGCTTTGGCTTTCGACTCTTTCTTTGAATTAGTTAGGATCAATGCAGCATATGTCAGTTTGTTTTCAGTAGAGCTATGTCTGGTCTGTAAAATAGTTTGTTAAAAAACATAAATTAAGTTAAGTAACAATAATATTACATCACCTCTCAGAAACTGGAAGTTATTCTCATGCACATGTCAACAATTTGCACGCATAACGTCACCTGTACCTGTGCATAAACTGTAGTCTCTTATCTTTGCTTAACGTTTGTAATTTCATCAAATCCAGAGCTGCGTAAGTCAGCTTGTTGTCAGCTACCGATTGTTCTTCTAGTATGTCAACGTTTAAAATGTATAGAATAAATTTTCATAGAATTTCCCTGGTCGAGAAGCCATCCCATATAATCGATGGGTAAGGCAGCACCGCTGCATCGTGTATTATTAGTTCTATAGGGACGTAATACAAACAGAAGTCGTGGTAAATGGCTGTTCCTCAAAATGGAGGTTGCTAGACCGTTGGATCCGCCAGCAGCCAGTAGCCTTGGAATAGGAGCAATAATTTCAAAATGTACTGGTGATATTAACTCGGAGGATTGTCAAGAAGTTAGCAAGATGCCATTCGGCTGCAGTAGGGCATGGACAAGCTAGGAGAATGGGTAGACTAGTAGTGGAGGAGATTCAATACAGCGAAGTACAGTATGAGTCATTCGAAATAAATAACCTGGCAGAGTAATGGGAGTTGAGTCTTAAAGTGCCACTGAATGGATTGCTTCGCTGGGTCGTGTATGAGAACGGTGGGCCGTACGTCTTCCTTCTGTTCCGTTAAAAGCATGTTACTTTGTCTCACTTTGGAGAAAATGAATTAGTTGATGCTTACTGACCTACTTTGTGACGCAGTCGAAAGTTAACTTTCCTGGCCAGCTGCTTGAGTTTTCGACGTCTGCTAATTGGTCAATGTTCTTTGTACGATTCGGACACGGTATATTTATATTTATATTTATATTTATATATATGCTATAAACTGCCTGTTGGTTGACTTAATCTACCTACATGGAATGCAGAACATGCTTAAAGAATAAATAAATCGAGCAACATACTGGCAATGCCCGGCAATAGGCCAGCAATATTACAGTTTCATGTAATTCGGAGAAGGAAGCCCTCCCCCTACCACCACCACCCCCCCACCATCCACGCCCCCCCCCCCCCCCCCCCCCCCCCCACCCCCCCACCCCGCCACCACTCCGCCCCAAGATAAGGCCACTTGTCATTTGTTTAGCATTTTGCGTAAACGGATTTCCGGGTTTACAGAACCGAAAACAACAATCATTTATTTTTCTAGGTTATTCTCACTAAATCTAATTCGCACCCACATTGGCAATCAATGTTCTGCACAGTTCTCTGTGTAATAAAAATCACGCCAGTATGGTAGCACCATTAGGACATAAACAAATATATATAGTTGCTATGATAAGGAATCACAAGAAGATACTTTGACTGCTTTGCCTTTTCATTACATCTTGACTAAGCTGCACGTCAACACCAATTAAATGTCGCTTGTCCATTCAGTGCACACTGCTCTGGATGAAGTTCCTGTCGTTCCTATTTCTGAACATATCAATGAGCACCAACATACTATTTCCGGCGAGAAATTCACAATTCCTCGTCATTTTCTGAATGTTTACTTACTGATCTCGGTCTGAATAACCTTGCTCCAATATTACGTTCATAGCAACGGAACCTGTACCCTCAGCAGAGGAATTAGTTTCCTGTATCTAGCCTATCTGTATTTATTAACCTTATTGAATTGCTGTATCTTCGAAACTCAAGGGGATATTACACGAAATCAACCCCGTTGGTTAGGCCGTTAAATTAAATGTCCAATTATTACATACTTTCTTCTTCACAGATTGAAACAATTTACACATAGCAATCTATGAGAAAAAAAAAAACAAACAAATGCTTAATTGGCCGCAGGTGGTGGGATTCGTGGGGCAGGCTGCGTGTGCGGTTTGCCGATGAACCCGGCGTTGGACAGTATTGCATCATCAATCAAGCATAATGTACTTCCTAACTTCACAGTGTGGCAAGCTCATTGCCTTCCATGCTGCTGTGATTGAGATCAAGTAAGGCCTGCTTCGATATCCTTTCAGGCGTCGACCTTCCTTTCGCTTCTAATTAGGGGGATGGGTGAAAGGAATATTATGAGCGCGGTTTGTAACGGCATCCTCAATGGATTCCTGATCATCCTTATTCGAAGCAGTGGACTTTAGAAGAAAGAGGCAGAAAGGAGCAGAAGGAATAATCTTCCCTTCATATGTTGGCACTGAGCAGTAGGCCAACAAGAGAGATGCCCTTCAGCTATTTAGCACCGAATGGCCGAACATGTGGCAGTGTTCCAGACATTATGAACATTGAATGTAGTTGGTCTGGAATGTCTCATTTGCGGGCAAAGGTCATCGTCATTCTCTGATCGCCGCTGCCCAAACATTGCAAAGCTTAATGTGCACTCAATCGGCTGGTCTCCTTGTAGTTCAAGGAACAATTTGGAAAGTCGAAAGCAAATACCCTAGATTGATATGGACATGGAATCCGGCGCAGGTGGTACGTGGCTTAAATGTACTCTTGTTAATGGCACATGTCTGCAAATAAATCCCTGCCGGAGAATCCATACAACAATTTACGAAATCCTTTATTTGTAACTGCAGCAGAGATGCACATACAAAGAGGATGTCCTTCAGGGTTAATATCGTCAGCGGCAGCCTTGAATAACGAGGGTTCATGTTTTAGATTATAGTCAACTGGTAGATAGAGAGCTCAAGTGTCAGGAAAACACACGTACATCAACGCATATGGAACCGAACATCCTCGCGTATTCTTAATTCAAGACACATTTGAATGAAAATGATCACTTCAATTTAGCTACTCAAGATGTTCAGAGCCTTGCTTCACTGCATGATTATTCTGCCATTAAGTTGCACAGGCAAATTTACTCTGTAACCCAATTTTCTAAGAATTAACGCTCGTTCATTATGTTGATTGATGAATATAAAGTTCTTCATTAGTTTTTGCATCACTGTCTGCTCCTTTTTCGGTGCGTATTTGTGTTCCTTTTATCTATCTCAATTTTTGTCAGCTAGGCTGTCAAATTCTTTGTTTGTTTCATTAATGGTGAGTTTAATGGGTTTTTTTTGACAGGCGCCCGTGAACCATCATCGACCGGGACAGAAGCTGCCGAATCCAAAGTGACGAGAGGCAACACACTTACTCTTTACTGCACGTATCGAATCTTTTCATCAAGAGGCCCGTAAATTTCATTGGCAGAGAGACAGGAGGGAAAGCTTTATGGAGGAAAGTTTGGACAGTAGAATCCGGCTTTATTTCCAAAATCAAGGTGGATCTGCCTTAAATTTGGAGGACGTGAGATACGAAATTGCCGGCTCTATTGCTGCTGGCTAACATATCCAGTGGATGTAAACGGATTCGGCACTAAACTGTTTGCATATGGTGAGTGTTAGCGAGTGGCATAATCATACCTACTCCCACCCCTCCCCCCTCCCTCCCGTCACTCCCTTGGGCACCGCGTACTTCGTATAATTTCAGGGCGATTATTTGTTTTTTGAATAAGAAAAGGGATTTTTATTGATTCATTCAATAGTTTTGAGCGTTAATGACAGGTGCAGCATTTACTTCCCATTGTTAGTTCTGTTTAGAGTGGTGGTAAGTCGCCTTCACGAAAGGTTGTATCTCGCGCATTGAAAATAATGCCACAATTCTATTAAGTAGTTAGTTCCTGGATTTTGATCCAACTACGACATGACAAATTGCGACATCTGCCTACATCAGGATGATGTGTGAATTACTGTCTGGACGGCTGCGTATTCCTAGGTGCTTTCTACACATGTAATTCTGGGTATTCGAGGTCCAGGAGTTGGAACGTGTAGTCGCAGCAGTCTTGGCGTATTGCTGCAGTGTTCTTTGTTGAGAATAGGCACTCGAAACGGTAGCGCTGTTGGCGGGGCAGATTAAATGTTTCGAGTCACGGATGTGGTACCAAACAATCTTAATACTTCACCTTGGGTGTTTGATCTCTTGTTGAAAGTTGATATAGCTGAAATCATTCAGCTAAGTGGAGACAATTCTTTCACTTTCCTGAACTGCGCAGTGGAGGTGATGCAAACTAATCGGGGAATTGGGTGGTGGGTCAGTCGCGCCAGAATCCTAATTTGCTCGCTAGATGCTATTACCGCGTTAAGAAGCCAGAAAGTTTATATTGCTAATTGTGAAATCCAGAATGTTGATTGTAATGCCTTTGCATGTGAAGTGTAGAAGGATAGACTCGGCACAATTTTCGCATGAATGCTGCTTATCATTTGTCAGTGAACCCGAATTGTGAATGGGACTGAACCAAAGACAAATGCTGACTTTGGATGGATGGATGTTCATTGATGAAGCAGCTGAACGTGTCTAAGCCGCAGTACAGTGGAAGTTGGGAGACATGTACCAGTGCTGAGGTGATTGTCGTGCAACAGCACAACATTATCCTTTATATAAAGTATAACTCCAGCCAGAAAAGAGCGCTTCTCCTCATTCTGGATGATTTCAGTTCAATGCGGATTTTTCACCTCAATATTTGTCATGAACAGTTTTGAAATGGTTATTGATTAGCTATTGTTTCTGCATATTCTTTCACCTTGTTTTGAGAAATTCTGTCAATAATGAGAATTGTGTGCATGAAATTATATATTCAACTACCATTCGGAGCTTCAAGAAGTAGAATGAATGGAATATAATATATAGGAAGCTAAATATTGGGGGAAAGTAGTCGAAAATGTGGGAAAACGCATCCTTTTTGTTTTATGCTATAACCTTTATATATAAACTGGAATTTTTATTGAGTTATAAAAGGGACTAAATAATCCAAGCACTCAGATGTGCAAATAATCATTGATAATCCAAATACATTTGATCTCCCTGCATGTTTGCTTTACACAAAAAGCCGAGATATGACTCATTCCATGCGTTAAAATGAAAACAATGTGCATTTGTATTTGCAGCCAGCATTAGTTTCCAAGTTAGATCACTTTTAACGTTTATCATACACGGTATCACTTTTTTACATGTTGTGAAATGACAGTGCACCTTTATCCGCCAGGTTCAAAGTAAAAACAAAGCATTTACTTGAATCACGATAACTCTAAAATGCAAATTTAACTGATAAAGAAAGAAGATGCAAAACTCTAATCCTTCAAATAAAATTTCAGAAGTTTTTCTGTTTAAAAAAACGCACACAAACAGCTATTTAATGGAGAGTGCATTCATTGTTCTGTCCCGACGATAGTTTGGAATGTTTTGCCCAGAATCTAGGTCTCACTGTTAACAATTAATTAATCAGCAATTTAGTCGGGGGCTTTTATTCACGTCTGGCTGTAGAACTGTCAGGTAAAGTTTTCACATTATTTACCCAATCATCACATTGAGCATACATCGAAATTACATTAAATTCGTTTTTTCTCTTTGAATGTGAGTTCGACCCAGTTTATAATATCCAGTTGCAATATTAAGATGGTAGATTTTTGCGGTCTCAGGAGGGACCTTTACTTGGACGAGGCGATTACAATACTAGAAAAAAAGGAAATTACGTTCTGAACGTTCACTGTGGTTTTATGTTGTCTTTCTGGGTTTCCCTGCGTTAGAGATTGCTTCCGTTCTGGTACCTAAGCCCAGACTTAAAAACAAAAGCTTTTTTTGTAGTCACTCCGACAGCTTTCCAGATAGTCATCAAACGGTCAGCGGGCCGTTCATTAGTTCCTCTGACTCTTGTTTGTATAACGGCTGCACTTTTCCTGGAGCATCTGAAAATCACTTGGTATAAAAAATGGGTAAGAAGCAGGTGAAGCTTTGGAACAAATCACGCAGCAGAGCATGACAGTACTCTATGAGGTTTCGAGCAATATAACTAAGACAGAGCCTGTGGAGAGCGAGATGGTCTACATGTGCCATTTCTCTGACATCTCTCTTCGGATGCCCACCAATGTCAGCTACACCTTCACTAGTTTGGGTAGTGTGAATTAATTATATTGTATTGTGATATGCTTAGACAATTTGAGTAATTTTCAGACGCTAGCTTAATCAGCTACCTCACAACACCATTGCAACAGCAGAAGCGACAACTTACATTAAAGGAACTCCTTGCTCGACCTATTGCTCATGTTCAATGATACGTTTTTGCCAGATAAATTTGCTCACAGATTAGGTTGGTATCTGAGCATGGCCCTCCGTCTGAGCTTCAAACCTGACATGCTATTTAGAACACCTTTTAAAGGACGGCATGTGGAGACTAGGTTTTTAAAAGCAGTTGCTGATAAGTATAGTTACACATGAATCCTCAAGACTCTTCACCCATTTTTCAGACGTAAGCAAATTTCAGGGTTTAGGCTAAATTGAAAAATATTCTCTTTCTAAGGATTATTTTAAATCTCTAAAGTATCCCCAAGTACAAAAAGGATAGATGCAGCTGGTGAGTTAGTTGAAATAACGGATTACTCCCTGTAAATTGAAAGTTGCCTGTTGTTGCATAATTGGAGATTTGACTCATAGGCCGGAGAATGCTCGACACCCAGTTGTTGCTGCTCTGCTAATGATGCAGCTACAAATAGAAGTTGAACCCAGCAAGTTTGAGACTTTTTTTTCACTCTGGCCGTTAGCCGACTCCTGGGAGATATTAATTTCAGGGATTCATAATTGCCCTTTCTAGTGCCTGATGGATCCACTTTGTTGAAGCAAATTTGTGGTACCCACGAAATGTCATAATTTCCAGCAATGCCTCTGAATGTAAATTGACCAACCACAATACTGCCAACGCAACATAAATACTCGGGCATCACTGGAGTCACCACGGAAGAAGACAATTTGCCTAGGTGGCAATTACTTCTAAACAAAGTCTTTTATAATTGTTCAGGGGCCAGTGGCTAGAGTGAACCCTGTTGTTTCCTGATTCTACTCTTGTCTTGAAATCATTTCGTGTATTTTCAGCAGGATCAGAGGCAATTTCCCCTTCACAATCTTCCATTCCACTTTAATAATTTTATATTCAGTTTACTTGTATTATGCTTTTCTTGGAACATGAGCACTGCTGGCTGGCTGTGCATAGGTCTATTCTTCATTTCTCTTAAAAAGGAGTTGATTGAGCCATTTTACTGAACTACTCAGTCCAGTGGTGTAGATAAGGCTCTAGTGCCGCTACAAAGGGAGTTCCAGTATATTCACCGAGGATAATGAAAAAAAGGCTTTGTAGATGCACTTCATAACTGTGTATGGATTGGAAGGGCGCTTGCATGTGGTGATGTTCCATTGCGTATGCTTCTCTTGCCTTCCGCGGTCGTAGAATTATGGATTTTGAAGGTGTTTCTGAAAGGGGTTTGGCTAATTGCGTCAATGTATCACATGGATAGTAAATGCTGCTGTCCACTGCATGTCGTTGGTAGACAGAGTTGATGTTGAAGGTTGTGGGCAGAGGGGGGCTTCTTCACTGTTTTTGGAGATGAACTCATCCTAGCAGCTAGAGAATATCCCATTATCAGCTGCATTTTTATGAGGGCGGTATATCTTGGATATTTAATATAATCTTAAGAAAGGGAAGATTTTTCAATTTGGTCAGAAATTCTCCATATGCCGCCCTTAAGGATGTGTCCTCAATAGGCATAAAAAGTGTGATTGACCACTGATCTATGTCTTGTAAATGGTGAACAGGTTTTGTGGAGCCCAGAGGTGTGCAATTCACTGCAGAATTCCCAGAGGCTAACCTGCTTTGTTGTTCGAATATGTATATGGCTGGCGTTGACCACCTGGTCAAATGCAAAGCCCACGATGTTCATGGTTCTGGTTTCAGCAAAAGTAATGCTGTTGAATGTCATTGGGAGATAGTTAAATTCGTTCTTATTGGAGATGGTGCTTCTGTGGCACGAATGTTATGTGTCCCTCACAGCATGAGTATGAATGTTGTCCAGTTTTACTTCAGCATGCGGCCTTTGACTGATTCAGTAACTAATGAGCTACTAATGGTTGCGAATTATATAAAATATTCAACTAGCATCCCCCTTCTGACCAAATTATGGACCGAAGGTCATTTAAGCATAAATTAAATATGCTTTGGTCTAGGCTAAAAACCTCTTGTAGATAAGTGTTTCACTTGAGAACATTGGCCTCCATTAAACACGACTTTGCGTGAGGTATCAATGCAACCAGTGCAGGTTTTGTTCCCGCTTATCATCATTAACTTCAAATTAGGCAGGGCTCCTTGATGCCATACTGGATGAAATGTTTCCTTGAGTTCATTGACAGTCTCTCTGGTCTCACCTCTGTAATTGAGCTATTTTTCCATGTTCGACCAATGCTGTAATGGCTTCTGGAGTCGAGTCTTCCTGATGGAACCAAAACTGAGTATTAGTGTGCAGGCTGTTGAGGCTGGGGATGTTGGTTGAGTCGACTCGTATAATTGGTAGTTTATTTCTCCACAACAAGGAGAAACTAATAGAAGTGTAACATGCTACCCAAATAGTGGCAAATATTGGCTTCTCATGCACGCACCAAAGGCACCTAATCTTCCCAGGAACCCACTTATGCCGAAATCTGGATGTTGTGGAGCACCTGAGTGGCTCCAGCATGTTGGAGTTTTAGGGGTGTTTGGGGGGGCGGAGGAGTGAAGGGGAACCAAGATGATGGTCCCCCCGCCGATCCTGCTCAGGAGCACGAGTTTTTAAAGCAACAGGATTGTACGAACAGTTCTTCACCCTAGCATCACAGGTACCCTTCGCACACTCAACATCCCTCCTGGCACCCATTGGGCATGGCTCCAGTGCACTCCAGAATCCCTGGTACGCCCATCCTCAGCTCACTTTCAGCCGCACCACCAACATGACATTCCCGGACCTACTCATCTACCATGGCACCCCACTCTCACCAACGGCTCTGCTCAATACCTCGCACATCCAGATCCTTTAAGCTCCCCAGTCCTGAGATGTCAGAGAAAAGCTGGCAAGCCCGAGTAAGTTTGAGTGGAGGATAGTAATAAAGGATGTTGAGTGACTTCTACACTCCGTGCAAGATTGAAGCCGGGTGGTGGGGATTGCTGGGCAGGAGATGAGCTGGTGTTGCTAGTGCACTGATGTTGGGGGTGAGGGAGAGCTTCAACTAACAGTACGACCAATATGAATATGCAACAATGAGCATTATAAACACTTACTTGTCATTCATCTGAATGCATAACTCAAGGGGCTTGCCTTTTGTTTGTTATATCAGAATAGTCCTGCATTCGCCTGGACAGCACCAAGCTATTGTTTATCCAGCGCTTATGGATATCCTTTGTTAATATAATCTCGTTATTTTCAGATCATATATACAGGAGCTAAGGAGAGTTTAACTTCGGTCACCCTGAATCTCACTGGCACCCAAGAAAATGACTAAATCCAGACGTACTGATGATATCAAAATATATGCACAGGTAGGGGGAACCTAAATCAACATGAAATGAAACAATAAAGAAAGCAAACTAGAAATATTCAATAGGCCAGTCAGCAACTGTAGAGAGAAACATTTAAAATTTCAGGTCGCTGACACTGGAACAAAAGAGATGACGAACTGTAAGAGTTTTATGATTGTGGTAAGGGAAGAAGAGAGGAAGAGCAAAATATCTGTGATAGGGTGGAGGATACGTGCGATTGAATAGCAAAGCAAATTCATGATGTATTAGCCAAATGGACTGGTAATAACTATGGTAATAAAACAAAGTATGTGTTTAGAAGTGCTGTGAATAGCTACATCGTAGCCATCTGAATGCAACATGAAGGGATAAAAAAAACGAAACAATGTCTAGCCAGAAGAAGGAAAAATGTAGAACAATGAGGCAGATGTCATAATCCAACGTTTTGAACACAATGTTTATTACAGAGGACTGTAGAATGCTGGATCAATAGATGAGGTGTTGTTCCTCGAACTTGCATTAACCAACATTGGACATGTGCCATAGGAAGCATAGGGTCAGACTGAAGAGAGATGTTCCAAAACACATTTGCTCTCCACAATGTAGAGGGGAAAACGCAGTGGGCAGGGAATACAGTTTAATAAATTGAAGGAGTGCAATTAAATCTTTTTTTTTCATTTGGAGGAGGGCTCTGCGACCTTGGATGTTGAAAAGGGAAGAGGTAAAAGAACACGTGATGCATCTTCTGTGCTTGACTGGAAAAGTGTTGCAGGCAATGGAGGGGGCATTTGTTTTTGCTGAGAAATGTACAGGGCCTCATGGACAGAACAGTCCCTTCTCAATGTTGAAAGTGAAGGACATGGGAAAATGTATTTGCTGGTGGCTTCACACCGCAGCTGAAAAATAAAGGGAGGTTGATATGTTGAATATGGAGGCTCTTAGGTGGAAGATGGGGACAACGGGAAACCTTGCCCTTCCAATTGAAAGGGGAAGGGAGAGATCAAAACGTGTGAAACGGATCTGACACAGTGGTGAACCCAATCAACTATGGCGGGTGGGAAAGCTTGCGTGAGCAAAGAATGAAAACATACAGTCCTGCTAGTGTGGAAGGTTGCATTTTCTGAACATTGCGATGGAGAGGGAGAAACTGGAAGATTATAATAGAATCCTTGCAGAAAGCTAGGTGCGAGGGCGTGTAATAATTGTCGTTGTAAGAGTCCACGAGTTTGTAACAATGTTGTGTTGAATGTTCATCGACCAATGCTGCCACAATTGTTGCTCATTTCCACAACTTGTTTTTAGAAATATTATTATCTCAGAATTCCTGGATCGATAGTATTTTCACTTTTGCATGAATGAATCAGCTATTCCAGAATAACAACATTTATGGTGATATTGTAGAGTTGTGTCTGTGTGTGGGCCATTATATTTGCAGAATGAGTACACATCACTTTTAGTTTCTATCAGAGCTCATTGAATTGGTTATATGACTGAATGGGCTAGACAATTCACATGAAAATAATTTTCCACCACAGAGTTTCAGTGATTTCTACAAGATCGAAAATGAAAAATATAAAGCAATAGTTAAGTTCAATTATTTACACAAAATAGCCACATTGTAGGCAAATGATGCGACAGACACTGAAAGCTTTCCTTATTTATTATTCAAGTATTGAGTTGCAAAATGTTTGTAAACTGCATGACCGTTAAATAATTACGGTAACAGGATCATGTAGTTAACAGATCTTTGGTCACATGTATTGCTAGTAAATAGGAACACACGAAGTGGATTTCATAAGTTTAACTTTAGCCCCAAATGTTTGTATTCATAGACTAAGCAAGGAACAAGCAAGAATAATGTGACGTACTCTGCTGTGGCTCTTCAAGGCTCGGAGAGAACACCGAGAAGAAAATGAGTGCAGTTTATGCACAGGGTAAAGCTGAAATTTGAAGAACCAATGCAGGAAAATAGATTTAAATTTACATCATGTGAACTGGCTTTTCACATTTGATTACGTTAAAGTGATTTAAAAAAAAAAACATTTTGAAGACCATAGGCTTATAATTGAAATAGCATCGTGGGTTCGTCATTGGCTTGCGAGGCAGGAATCACGGAATTTCGGCGACAGTCTTTCATTCTGACTGAAGGAGTGTTTGCAGCGGGGCCACAATAGGTTATTATTTGCACTACAGTCGCTTTTCCCGCATTAATCAGGCATGGATATTCGGAGTGAAATGTAAAAATAAAAAAAAAATCTTGGTGAAACAATGCAGGAATATGACAGAATGATAGCTTATTACAATGGACATGGACAGAATTTTAAATTGGGCAAGCACATGGAAGGCACAGTTGACGGCAGAGAAATATGAATGACCCGTTATGAAAGGAAGATTAATGACCGGCAGCATAAAATATATCGTCAAATTATTTTGGAGCTGCAGACACATTGGCACTTCGGAGTTAACATATTCACAATTTTGAATAAACTAGACAAATTACTAAAATGTTGTTAATAAAAAGGTGGTACAAGGAAGGGTAAGACCGATTAGGGATAAAAAAGGAAACTTGTGTGCGGTATCTCCTTCCTGGAGAACTATTGGAGATATTGAATGAATCCATTGCATCAGTTTTTACAAAGGCAGAGGTTGCTACCCAGGCCGAGTTGAGGCACAATGAGGCATAATGAATTTGCAACTCAGAAGCAGGAGGTAGTAGAAAAGCTATCTTTACTTAAATTGTCCAGGTCCAGATGAGATCCATCCAAGATCACTGAGAGAAGTGAGTGGAAATTTCAGAGGTACTAGTCATAATCTTTCTGTCTTCCCTAGTAACAGGCGTGGTGCCGCAAGGCAAAAAAATATTAATGGTAGGCCCTCGTTTAAAAAGAGGTGCGACGAGAATGCCAGCATATGCACACTGGTCAGTTTGACATCAGGGGTAGGGAAACTTCTGGAAACCTTTGTTCGTGACAAAATCCATAGTCACCCAGACAGCAGAGTTTTGTTAAAGGAAAACCATGTTTAAATAACTCACTGGAGTTTTCTGAGGTGGCAGCGTCGAATGTTAATAGAGACAATCTTGTTGATTGATGAATATGGGTTTTTAAATGGCATTTCATTTAAAGCAATACAAGAGACTTGTGAGCAAAATTCTGGTTCATGTAATAAAAGGAAAAGAAAGTACTTGGATAAGAAATTGCCTGAATGAAAGGAAACAGAGAGTACTGATAAATGATTGCTTTTCCGATTGAAGGAAAGCCTGTAGTCGAGTTCCCCATGGGTCACTGAAGGGTCTCTTGTTCTTATTGATATATGTATATTAATTACCCAGACTGTGTTGTGCAGGACATTCTTTAAAAATTTGCAGATAAAAGGATTTATGGAAGCTTTGACACCTGTGATGAGGATAGTCTTGAACTTCAAACGGATATTGATATGTTGGTGGCAAATGGCAGATGAAGCTCAATGCAGAAATGTGACCTGATTCATTTTGGCGGGATGAATATGAGCAGACAGTATAAAATAACGTGGGGTTGGCGGGGTGGGGGTGGGTTGTGGCGAGGTGCTGGCTTGTTGCCCCCACAATTAAGCTTTTAGAACAGCACATAATTTCAGAATGGGACTTCTATGTTTCGGCGTGTAACAGCGTGATTGTTGCTTCTACGGCAAAAAGCGCCCCCCTCCCCCCCCCCCGCCCTCCCCGCCAACACACACCAGGGATGCGTTGGATGCTCACTAGGATGATTCCAGGGTGGAGTTTTTTGTTTCAACTAACAGTAGAGAGTGGAAAAGGTAGCACTGCTTCCCTTACCACAGATAATGTTAAGCTGATATAAACGAAATGCTGGAAATACGTCAGCAGGTCAGACCAAATAGAATGAAAGAGAAACAGACTTAAAGGTTCAGGTTAATGGATTTTCATTGAAATGAAGATTAAAGAGAACTATCATATTGCTGCTCAAATTTGTGAAATGTTTTAAAGGCGTTGACATCACGAGGCATCTGCCATCGCTAGAAGAATATGTTAATGGACGACACGTATTTAAAATATGTGCTAAAAGCGCCAGGAAAATATGACGAGAATTTACTTTCGTCAATGTCTGGTTATTATCTGGAATACATTTGCCAAAACACGCCAAAAGCAGATTCATTGGTATAGTTCAAAAGGGACTTGTAACTTCATGATAAAGGTTATAAGTTTACCGTCTCGGGGAAAGCGAGCCAGTGGAAGTAATTGGTAGCCTTTTCAGAGTGTTAACATTGGCCAAAGGGTTCCTTCTCCACTTTAACATTCAAGGTTTTGGGAGAATGTTCATTGTTATCGTATCCTTAAAAATAAAATATGTTTTTCTCTGATGCCTCATCAACTTGAAAGTAAATGGCATAAACAGAGAACTCAACATTAATTTAAAAAATGGAATGAACAAAACACATGAAATATTGTATTACAGGTCACATAAGCGACATACAATAATGGAGCTGCATGCAGTGATCTAAATTCCTTTAGCAAAAATGCAAAATAATAATGAATTACACGCCCAGTGAATGAGGAGGATAATATAAATCTTATGAAAATTGTAATAAAGCAACTGCAAAGGGCTGAACACCATTTGTCTGCTGCAATAACCACTTGCGCTGCCGTTAGGATATTTGGGTATTCTACACATCCGGATGACCATTTTCTTCCCACATTTCTCGTTTTAAAAAATCGTTATTCTGTGTACATAAGCATACAGTAGCAAAATAAAATGGTAGAAATGAAAACCATGCCAGACAATGGCAATGGGTTCTAAAGATCATTAAATTGGTTAACGAGGGTATTATCATTGAATGTTCATCGACTCATAGCGAAAGCCAGAACAATAACACCCACAACACTCGATTTTTTAACTAAAATCATATTTTGATTTATTTCAGCAAGCAATCTCGCCATGTATGTGTATCAGCTGGTGTGCCATGAAATCTGCGCTCACACAGATTTTCTCATATTTGATTTCAGTTAATTCAATTTGGTTGCAGCAAGCTAGTCACCGACTAGCCAAACAACAGCCTGACATAGTAATCCTCATGGAATCATACCTTACAGATCTTGGCCCAGATACCACCATTACCATTGTTGTGTTTGTCCTGTACTACCAGCAGGACAGGCCTTGCAGACGTGGCGGCACAGCCGTATAGAGTCGGGATGCAGTTGCCCTGGGAATGCTCAACATCGACTCGAGACCCCTAGAAGTGTCATAAACATCATGTCAAATATGGGCAAGGCAACCTCCTGCTGAGTACCACGTACCATTCTCTCTCAGCTGATGAATCAGTGATCCTCCAACTTTAATAGCACTTGGAGGAAGCATTGAGGCTAGCAAGGGCTCAGAATGTACTCTGGGTGGGGGGCTTCCATTTCCAGCACCAATCGTGGCTCGGTAGCACTGTTACTGACTGAGCTGGCCGAGTCCTAAAGGGCAAAACTTCTAGACTGGGCCTGTGGCAGGTGGTGAGGGAACAAACAATTTGGAAAAATCATACATTACCTCATCCTTACCAACTTACCTGCCACAGATGCATCTGTCCATGACAGTGTCCGTGGGCGTGACCACCACACAGTCCTTGTGGAGACGAAGTCAGCCTTCCCTTGAGGATACCCTCCATCCTATTATGTAGCCAAACCACCGTGCTAAATGAGGTATCTATCGAACATATCTAGCAAATCAAGACTGGGCATCCACGAGGCACTAAGGGCCAACAGCAGCAGCAGAATTGTACACGAACACAATCTGTAACTGGATGGCCCGGCATATCCGCAACTCCATAATTGCCATCAAACCTGGGGATCAACACTGGTTCAATGAAGAATTCAGGAGGACATGCTAGAAATAGCACCAAGCATCCGTAAAAATGAAGTGCCAACCTGGTGAAGCTATAGCACAGGGTTACTTGCATGTCAGACAACTTAATCAGCAAGTGATAAGGCTAAGCCATCCAACAACCATTCTAAGCTCTGCAGTCCTGCCACATCCAGTCGTAAACTGTGGTGGACAATTAAGCAACTCACTGGAGGAGAAGGTTCCACAACTACGCCATCCTTAGGAACAGAGGGGTCCAACACATTTGTGCAACAGATAAGGCTGAAATATTTGCTATAATCTTAATCCAGAATCACCGGGTGAATGATCCACCTTGGCCTACCCCGCCGATTCCGAGCACCACAGATGCCAGTTTTCAGCCAGTTCGATTCAATCCCTGTGATATAAAGAATCAGCGGAATTACTGGACACTGCTAATGCTTTTGGCTCTGACAATATTCGAGCAATGGCACTGAAGGCATGTGCCCCAGATCTTGCGGCACCCCTAGCCAAGCTGTTCCAGTATAGTGACAACACTGGTATCTGCTGGGCAATGATGAAAATTGTCCTGCTATGCTCTGCTAACAAAAAGGCGGACAAATCCAACCCAACAAATTACCACCCCATCAGTTCACTCTCAATAATCAGAAAACTACTAGAAATGGGTCATCAGCAATGCCACCAAGCAAAATTGGTTAGCGATACATTTCTCATGGATACCCAGTTGGAGTTCAGCCAGGAACACTCAGCTCCTAACCTTATTACAGCCTTCGTTTAAACATGGAAAAAATAGCTGAACCTCCGAGCTGAGGTGTGAGTGAATGTCCTCGATATCAAGGGAGCATTTGACCTAGTGTGGCATCAAGGGGCCCGAGGAACATTGGAGTCAATAGGAATCGGGGGAAAAACGTTGGTGGTTGGAGTCACAGTAAGCACAAATGAAGGTCGTTGTAATTATTCAAGGCAGTCATCGCAACTCCAGGACATCACTGCAAGAGTTCCTCATGGGAATGTCCTTGGCCCAAACATCTTCAGCTGCTTCATCAATGAGTTTCCTTCTATCATAAGGTCAGAATTGGGGATGTTCGCTGATTATTGCACAATGTTTAGCAGCATTTGCGACTCCCAGACACTGGCGCTGTTTGTCCAAATGCAGCAATACCATGACAATATCCAGGCTTGCGCTGACAAGTGGCATGTAATATTCACACCAGACAAATGTCAGGAAATGACCATCTCCAGCAAGAGAGAGTGCAACCATCGCGCCTGGCTGTTCAATGACATTACCATCACTGAATCTCCCAATATCAACATGCTCAGGATTACCATTAATCAGATACTGAACTGTACTAACCATATACATATTGTGGCTACAAAAGTAGTTCTCAGGCTAAGCATAGTTCGTCGAGCAACCTACATCCTGACTCCCCAAAGCCTGTCCATCATCAACAAGACGCAGGTCAGGAGTGTAATGAAATAATTCCCTCTGACCGGGATGAGTGCACCCCCCACAATACTCAAGAAACGTTATATAATCTATGACAAAGTAGCCTGCCTGATTGCCACAGCATCCACCAGCATTCCCTGCCCCCATCACTGACGCGTATTAACAGCTGTGTGTGCCAACTACAAGCTGCACTGCAGGAATTCACCAAGGCTCCTTCGACAGCACCTTCGAAGCCCATGACCATTACCACCTACAAGGAGAAGGGCAGCAGATACATGGTAACAACAGCGCTTGGAAGTTCCCTTCCAAGGTCACTCACCATCTGCCACATGGAATTAAAACTCCGTTCCTTCACTGTCGCAGAGTCAAGTTGTGGAACTCCCTGCCTAATAGAACTGTGATTGTACAAACATGACATGGGCAGCGGCGGTCCCGTAAGGAAGCTCATTACCACCTTCTCAAGGTAAACTAGGGATGGGTAATAAGTGCTGGTCCAGCCAGCGAAGCCCTATCCCATGGATGAATAAAAAAAAAGCAAAGAATTTAACATGAATCAGGATGCGCTGGTTCAGCGACCAATAAAGCTCCCGTATTTTCTTGAAGCATTTAGGTAATTTGCAGTCTGAACATTTTGTAACAAATACATTGAATATAAAAAAACGCTATAAATATTTGTATCCTTTAAAATCTGTAAATCTAGAACAAATACCGGGGAATATGCAGGGCTGTGGGGTAAAACCAAGCGAATGGCATTAGAAGGCAAGCTAGGTCAAATAGTCGGCTATGGCACGACTGTTCGATTAACCTCCCCTGCCGCTGCGTCAGTCATTTAATCTAAGCTTCTATAGCACCTTATTATTATATGTTAAGAAACATATAGTTAAATGCATTTCGGAGTTCAATATTCCTATCCTAATAGCCTATTACAACGTTATTATTCAAAGTGATCATATAATCTGTAAGAACGCCTGCTTTCCTGTGATTAACACTTCTGTAAGACTCCCTACCAAACACATACAATAAATAATAATTTATGCTTCACTTATGTGACGATTTGGTTCAATACATTTTGGAAACGGCGGTCATTTTCGGGCGTGTCTTGCCACGAAGGAAATGAGTTCAATGGAGTATCTGCAGCACAGATTCACTAGAACCATATCATGGCTTAGAGAGTAAAATTAGAGGGATAATGTGCATTACAACGCAGTGTTCTTCCTCATGTTTAGAACGTTGAATAGTGACTTGTCGAGCTGTTCTAATTATTTCAACAATTTGATATTTTATGATCACTGTCGAGACCGACAAATATAAATATGTCAAGAGGAAAAAAACAGTAATTAAAGCCAATATTCGTCCTTTGGGATTCTGAAGAATCAATAATGGAAAACAATTTAACGGCAGAGGCGCTGAGCCGGTTTTTTGTGTCTCCTTCACTGTAGAACAAAAATTCCAAAACCTGCTTGTATATCGAGGATGAACGGAAGGAAATAAGACTTCAAACAATCACCGTTACTATGGAAAAGGCACTGGGAAATCTAATAGGCCTAAAGTCTGACAAATCTCCCGAAATGGATCACCTGCATCCTCCGGTCTTAAAAACAGTTTCTGCAGAGATAATAGATTAATTCTTTAACATTTTTCAAAATTCCTTGGATCCTTGCAGAGTCACAATGGAGCAGAAGGTAACTAATGTAACAAGGTTATTCATGAAAGTAGGGAGGAAAACATTAGAATACTATGGACCAGTTAGTCTAAGATCCGTCGTATGGAAATTGCTAGAATCTATTAATAAGGAGTTTAAAGCAGGATACTTAGAAAATCATAAAATCATAATCATTAACATGGCTTTGTAAAAGGGAGACACTCTTTAAGTAATTTATTAGAGATTTTGTGGAAATGACAAGCAAGCTGGGTAAAGAGCAACCTGGAGATGTTCCATCCTTCGATTTTCAAAAGACCATTTCATAAGGTGCCACATCATAGGTAATATTACAAGGTGTAGTGGCTAGCATATTATCACGGATGAAGAATTAGTTAGCTAACAGGAAACAGACAGCAGGAACACATGTGTGTTTTTCAGGTTGGAAACCGTAATAAGTGAACCGCCAGATGGATCAGTGCTGGGCCCTCAACTATTCACAACCTGGAGCAAAGATTTAAATACAGGGGCCGATTGTATGTTCGCCAAATTTGCCAAAGATTCGAAGATAGTAATGACGGTAAGTTGGCAAAGGCAGGTTGAGAGCTTCCAACGGGACATATAGAGATGAATTGACTGTGCAAAACATGCAGATGCAATATAATATGGGAGATGTGAACTAGTCCCACTGATCAGGAAGAATAGTAAAATGGTATACCAGTTAAAGGGAGAACAATTGCAGAACTCAGTGCATATAGGGATTTCGCCGTCCTGGCACATGAATCACAAAAGCGTTAGCATGCCGGAACAGAAAATGATTTGGAAAACAAATGGAATACTGTAAATTATTGTAAGTGTGTGAAATATAGAAGTATGGAAATTTTGCTGCCGCTATAGTAATACAACATCTGCAGTCTTGGGTACAATCGCTGTTTTCTTAATGGAGCAAAATATACAATTCGAATAGAAGCAGTTCAGAGAAGGTTCAGTCGATTCGTTCCTGAGATGTGGGCTTATGTAATGAAGAAAGGTTGAATAAGTTGGGCCTAAACACATTGGTGCTTTGAAAAATCATAATCATCAGTCACTATGGGCAGTTCTTTTATTTTACAAATTAAATATTCTTCCAGATAAAACTTTCTTCTGGCAGGGACATTATTATTAAACTCTTTCAACAGAAGCGCATTTGAAGCCTCTGAAATGTCTCCTTCGTCTATACATAAAAGCTATTGAACACGACTACATTCATTTAGCATTTTTTCAACCGTTCTGGCCCTGTTTCCTTTTCACATTGCCAAATTGCTGAATTTCTGCCTGTCGGCCTCCATTATCAACGCACAGGCACCGAGAGGAGCGTTGTTCACTCCGTCACAGTTGCCGGAATGATCTTCTAAAAGAGATGTTTACATCTCGTGAGCTTTCCCTCAGATATCACTTTGTCGGAGCATTGTCCAAGATAATTTAGGCGAATTCATTTTTCTGCCGATTGTCGGGAAAACACAAACTACATGTCCACTTCTTCTTCACTAAACATTGGTATCAAGCGTATATTGGTTGCTGAATCGATGCTACAAGCGATTTATTCTGGGCCATCCTCACTATTCCCCTCCAACGCGCGTGTGTTGACTATTTTTTACCAATTTTCCCCTCTAATTTATCTCTTTCATTTTCATGTTAATTATTCATGTTCCTTTTGAATTATAACTTTTCTTTTCCCTTCATTTTTTAATTTCACCTTTTATTTTTCTTGTTAAACGCTGGCCTGTTCTACTCGACGAAGAGCAGACATTCTTGTCTTAAGGGAACTCAAGTGAGGGGTCAATTCTTCAATGGTCTCTGCCTAAATTAGTTCCTAATTTTAAGCTGATCTCCATTTCCACTGTTTCAGCATTTTTCTCAAATGCTAAAAGAAAGTAAGGAATAAACCCTCTCTCCCCGCAAGCTCCCAAGAATGTAATTTACACTTCGTCATGCCCCAGTGAAAGAAGAAAAAATAAATGCGAAACGGTGTTTATTTAAACAAGTTCCAGTAAAACCAGTTCACAGTTTAACTTGAATACATCATAGATGATTGCACAATTATGTCTTTGTCCCCGCCGAGGTCACCACATAAACCAATCGGATTAAGCAAACAGCGCCCCCGAGCAAACCAATGGACACGATGTCACTATTTGATAACATATATTTCAGTAATCAAACCAAAATCATCTTTAACATAATATGAACTAGCAGTTAATTTGCTATCATGAAGAAATGTACATTGAAGAGCGGAAACGACAAATATTGATCTCAAAATGCCAATGGGCAATTCATTTTGGAATATATGTATAGATTTCAGACATAAAGTCATTCTAAGCTCTAAGCGTCCTCTGATGGAATAATAGTTCGTTTTATTCAAGGGTAAATCCAATCATTCTCACGCGATAGCAGTTCCCAGAAACCCCAACTTCCAGGTGCACAGTCTTCATCATAAGTGATGGACGGCTCTGCTAAAGGCTGTTTGAATGGCGTGGGTGAACCGGAAATCGCTTTATCCTGGAATGTATAATGTAATGCAATGTGCACTGTATAGTCGATTCTCGTTAATCGGTGCCTTCAAGAAATAACTGAAGAAGCTGCGGTAACTTTTTAAAAACTTTTTCACTCTCAGATGTAGACTTCCTTTCAACCATTTTGTCTAACCTGCACCGCCACTTTTTTCTCTTCCCTGGCTGGTGACTTGAGCCCCGTTTTCGCGTCGACGTCAAACACGTGGGCATCTTCTGCGTCGCGATGCTTGGTCAAGCGATCGCTCTGGAATTCTCCCAAATAAGCTGTCTTCAATTGAGTAGCCAGCTCCGGCAATTTCTGTCGAGATACTGGCGAGGGGCTTGGCAAGCGCCCGCCGCT
Organism: Carcharodon carcharias; assembly: GCF_017639515.1. Lineage (NCBI taxonomy): Eukaryota > Metazoa > Chordata > Chondrichthyes > Lamniformes > Lamnidae > Carcharodon > Carcharodon carcharias. Next base: position 104,311,674 of record NC_054473.1, on the reverse strand, counting down.
GATATTTCTCCCTAAACTGGGCTCAGACGCACATAGCAGCACCAAGGCCCATCCAGAAACTCCGCAATAGGCGGGCAACAGCTGCATGCTCCGGCATAACAGGCTAGATACCGACGAACATTTTCATCCCTTGTGGAATGAAAAAATAAATCGTCATCGCTTAAAATTAAAATTAAGCGCCCGTGGACCGAAATCGCAAAACGGTTTGTATGCACAAAGCGTGAAGGATGTTTTGAGATCTCCCAGGCAAAGGTTCGCGTAACCAATTGGACTTTGCAATACTGAGATCGTGCGACTACTGTTTTTAATTCGTTTGTGGAATATGTAGCAATATTGGGTACATTTAGATAATGTTATTAAACGCTGATCCAGCAGGGAATTTCGCGTCTGAATTCTTTCTACCTGACGAAATACCTAATGGAATTGTATCAATGATCGCAGCGTTCATTGTTATGGCCAATGCATATTTACGATCATATCCAAACTCCTTAATGACTGCCATTTACGATTCGATGTCTGTTGTCGCTGTTTTTTTCTCACAAAGAAGTAGATATCCACATTTCAGCACCATTATATACAGAAACAAATAATCTGGCAACCATACAAATGGCCCACGGAACATTTCCAGTAGACACGACTGGATCGCTCACCTGTTACGTACCGAGAAAATGATAGGGAATATCATGGGAAGAAAAGCGAAAAAAAGATAAACAGCACAGTAAGACAAATAGTCTTAGCTGGTTTTGAGTCCAGCTTAATTTTATTGCCTGCTGTGACAGTAAGATTTATATTTCATCTTTCTTACTTCAAAATGTACACTACATTCAGCAATCTTGCGCAACAAGCGGACGAGAGGCTAGTTTTTCAGTTATTGGTTATTAAAGGACACGGGCTTGCTGCTCTTTTTTTTGCTGTTGCATGGGACAATCAATGCATCGGGCTATGCAGGACTCCTTCTGTTCAGCATAATGTGCTAGGCTATTATTGTTAAGATTGCGCCCCCTAAACCGCTCTCTGATCTGATATAATGGCACAGATGTCGTTGGAGGAACCATGGGATCCATTGCACCAATAGTTCCTTAATCGTTTTGGCACTCGGTCGTCAACACAAGTACAAACGGAAATGCACTTACATTTGATTTTCAATCAAAACATACAATGAATAATCGCTTTATGGAGTCACAAATAACTTGGAGCAATCCGACATGTATTTACATATAATGTAGTTCAGCCTCTTCGGCTTCTTATTGATTCCACTCTCAATTTAATTGATTTCCCGATAGCTAAATTATCGATGAAGCATGCGGAACAAGAGTCGTTTGCGAGTACAAAACTTTAGTACAGCCGATTAAAGAGGAATGCTGTCGAAGCTTTTTCTTTTGCACACATCATGGCAGATGAAGAATGTAAAAAAATATTGAGAGCAAAAACGTATATGGTTTGGGAAAAGGATGCTGATTAGTTGAAAACTCAACTGCAACTGGTAGAGTCGTTGCCTTGGAGAGTGTATCAGGGAAATTCTATCTAGGGTACCGCAAAAATTGCACACTCGATTCAAATTATTTCTCTATAGTAAACCCTGCAATCCAGCATTTTGCACAACAGTTTAGTAGGTGAAGCAAACACCTCACGTCACTTGCATTTTCTGGTTATTTTTACATTGCCACTTTCTTAACTTTCTCTTTGGTTGGATTCATACCTTGACTTGCAAATTTGTGCCAGAAAAACACCAATTCTCACTCTTCGAGTGCACATTTGTCTGCATTCACTGTTACCAACACAGCTTTTGGTCCAGGAAGCATCCATCTAAGTATTTCATTATGATTCTCACAAGAAGCACAGTGAACGATGATGGGACACAGTAAATTATTTTATACATGAAACCCGCACTGGTGCTTCTCAGATGTTGAATTTATACCAAATGATAGCCTCTTGTTTTTGCTCAATTCCGAGTATATGAGAGGAGTTGTCACCTTCCTGACATCTGGGTGAAGTTCTGGTGGGCTGTATAAAAGCTTCAGGAACAACATGGAAAACACTTTGCTTCCAGACAAATCTTAGAGCACCTCATCTACAGTTGATGCAGAATAGCATTCCATGATCATTCGCCTCATTCGTCTCATTCCCCTGTTTAATGTTGATTCACAGTCGTATGTGTCCGTTTACTTCGGACACAAAATGTAATACATTTAGCCAAGCTGCTGGTACTTCTGCTGGTTGAACAATATCTGAGTTGACCAGCTCATGGACGTTGGATTCAACCTTGCTCCTCAATTCAAAGGCTGAACTTGGCACAGGCTGAGCTACTGGCATCAGTTGACATCAATGATCAGCTTCACCTCCTGCCTAAGTCAATCGAAAACAGGTTAAGCATATGTGATTCCAGATTTCATTTTCACTCTATTTTGTGACACCCCTGGGTTTTGAGTTGTTCATTAGCTCATGACTGGCTCCAATTTTTTTTTGATTATTTCAAAATCTGCAACTACCTTACTGCCACCTACAGCCTTGAAGTACCCCACAAACTGAAGTGGTATTTGGAACATGACTAGGAATAAATTAATTACAGATTTCCATCGTGTGCACTTGACTCTCTTCTTCAATTATTCCCAAAGTTCCCTATTATTCGCATTATAATCAAATGCAGAATCCACGATGATGTTGATTTAAGTCCAGTAATTAACACTGGAAATTCTCTTGTTCCAATCTTTGACTGAAAATATATGTGCCTCATTATACATGTCATCATCATTGCCAGCGCCCTCTACATGATATACATTTATACGTTTTTCATTCCTCTGTGCCTTGTCGAGTGTCATCAGGAAGGGAGCTGCTTGCCGCAGAATTGATGGTGTATAAAGAATAACTCTATGCTGGTCTTGTTAATTTTCTGGCCGATTGTGACCCTTCCAGGATATTATTGACTAGGGTTTCAGCAAGCGTAATACCGTTGAAGTCTAAGACGAGGTAAGGCTAGATTTTCTCTTGTAGCTCTTTTATTTTTTGGCAGTTGTGTGGTGTGAACGCTCGTGCCACCAATCAGCCAAAAACGAAATCTTATGCAGTTTTGCTGTTTCGGGGCATGGGTTTCATCGGTATCCAAGGGCTCTATTTAAATTAATTCTGTGCAATACCCAGTGCAAATTCCCACTCCTCACCATATGATATAGCGGGTACCATTGGTAAAGCAACTTACGAAGATTGGGCCGAGGACACAACTCTGAGAAGCTCCTAAAAAGATGTTCTGTGGTTGAGATGATTCTCCTCCAACAACCACAATTAATCTTCCTTTATTTCAGCTATGAACCTAATCAGCATGGCGTTTTCACTCTGACTTTCATTGGTTCAGCTTAACTGTTCTACCCTGATGCTACAGCTAGTCGCTGTTCCCTCACATCTTGAATTAAACTCCTTGTTCTGAGGAAGGTTGTCAAAAGACCCGAGAGAAGTGTCGATGACAGAACCCAAAGTGAACAACGGTTAACACATTATTTGTCAGGGCATGCTGCTGGATAACGCTGACAATGATTTCTTCGATCACTTTGTTAATTATTGATTACAGTGCATTTATTGAATTGGATGTGTCCTACGATTTGTGGACATAGCAGACAAAGCCAATTCTTCAATCAGTTGTCAGGTACCAGCTAGCATTGTAGATGTGAGGGAACGTTTTGGCCATCACGTAGGCTAGTTCTGGTACACAATTCTTCAGTGCAACAGCCGAGATTTTTTCTGGGCCTTTATTGTATCCAGTGCCTTCAGCCGTTTCTTGGTTTCGCCTGGAGTGAATCGAATCTACTGAAGACCAGCATCTGTAATGCTGTTCCAAAGGAAGAAAATGAGATGGGTCATCTTTCCAAACCTTCGGGCTGCAGATTAGGTAACACCACAAAACAGGCTATGATGCATTTGGCGCATATCGAACTGTTCACTAAGGGATGCAAAAAAAAAAATCTGGCGAAATGTAAAACTGGCTGCTAAAAACATTGTGTACGTTTTGACCGAACATGCATGGCTATGTTAACATCACTTCAACCTGAGATGACATGTTGTATTTGAGTATGTTGAATTCTTTCTGGAGGATATCAGGCTTGGACAAGTGTTTCGTGTTTGTTATTTCCAAATTCAACCTTCATTGCGATTATGTTATGATCGAAATTATATGCAACAATCTCAAGGCCATTGGGGATGGATGGGCTGTAAATGCCGACCGAATCAGCAACGGCCATATCCCCAGAACCAATAAATCAATAAGTGAATCAATAAAGAGATAATTGAATGTCCATGCTCAATTATGTGTTCAGTAAACCTGGTTTATTAGCCAGTATTGAATCTAATACATCCTTGTTTCTTGTCAGCTCAAGGATAAGATAGACTCTCAAGCTGAAACGTCAGTTCGGCAAGCGTTAAGGTTAGGTAAAATAGTTGGAATGAAGCCTAGAAGGGTAGGTAAAGTGCGGATTGCCTCATGGAATGAATTTAGCCGCACAATAGGAAAAAATCCACAAAGTGCAATCGGGTAGAAACCGTTACTGGGCCTGCACTTGTTTATGAACAGAGCGAACGTGCTTTTTGATGTCATATTATCCCCTGCCCTACTTCCTGCTTGATTCCTATATCTAGTGTAGTGGTCAGGTATGGAAATCCAGTTTTCCTGTTTTTCAGTATATGCAGACACAAGTATTTCAACGGGGCGGCAATCTGTTAACTATTTGAACGAGAGTTGCCTTGCTTTCATTACAATATATATGGGTGGCAAGTCAAAATACAGCCGCAATTGCCGTTTCATCTCATTCCCGAGTCCTGCAGGAACCTTACTCTCCAAGACAAAAGTAACGTAATGGTTTGGTACATAGCTTAATGTACCCAGCGGGCTCCAAGGTGCAAATACATGTTGTTGCCTACGTCACTTGTTTAATACGCTTCTCACTCGTTTATTTCCACGTATGACCCATTGTTTTGTGCTTGAAAGCATTTTATTATTTAGCACTAATCTCAAAATCAAAGAATAGAGTTCTTGAACTAACAGGGCTTGTTAATATTTTTCTATTTACTTGCTTGATACACATCATTGGAAAATAAAAGACTGAACTGCAACCACCTCCTTGCAAAATAAATTGTTAAGGCTTTAAACTTCCAGATAATTTTTCGCTCTTGAACACTTGAAAGAACAACTCATTCCAATGTATCTTGTGATTTCCAATTCCCGAAAGGAATGATGCAAAGGGTTAGATGCTTTACATCAGAAGGAGGCGGAACACATGCAACAGCCCACTTTCCCATTCCGGCTGAATTGAGTCTAGGAAAATAATACATATGCCTAAATAGAATAAAGCCCACAATTTGAAAAGGACAACATTCGGTCAGTTTTGACATTGCTTTTTTGCTGATCTTGGCTCATAACCTCTAAAGGTCTTTGAAAATATGCGGGACCACTTTGTGCACTTATCTAATGTCAGCTTATGTGGGAATCCTGTCGGCTTCGCGAAGCTGTTGTCCTCGCTTTGACCAATGAACCGCAAGAGACTCAGATACACGTCACGATCGTTTATTCGACCAATTGCAAGGAAATAACCACCCCAATGCAGATTGAGATAGCACTCTATTAAATTACAAGTGTTCAACATATTTCTACATTATTGGTCACATTCAAGAACAGTTTCCAGATTCCGATCTCGTCAACATATCGGTTTACGTTAAAAAGACATTTCTGGTAACAAGTATATCCGCCTTATGTCCCTTTTTGTTTTCACCCAGGCAAGGACCTTCCCTCCTACCGAAACTAGGAAAGACACTTCTTCCTCTATGTGTTGAAGAGCACATTTAATCTTAGTTGTTATTACCGTCCTCTGACGACAGTCAGGCTTTCAAGACCTTTCTGTTGTTCACAAGCCTTTAAGGCTGGGCAAAATTCATCTGGTAAACTTTAACTGCCAGTGTGCTTGGTAGCAAACTCTGCTTGCAGATTCTAAGTAATTTATTCCGTTTTAATAACTTCTTACTGTACCCCTATATTCCCCACTGATAGTCCTACCTTTTAGACATTGGCCTAGGCTAAGGTAGACATCTACAATGGTGCTGCCCATCCCTTTACACAGCGCCACCCATTGATGCTGGCCAGTCATTCAGCTTTGGGTTACAAAGGGTACAGTGAGATCATCTATATAATCTGGACCTGCAATTCAGCCCTCTGGCTTCTAAACCCACCACAGCACCAACTCTTTTGCTACCTTTGGGTACGATGAATCAAGTATGATAAATAAATAACTAATATCAGCTGAATCAGAACCAGGGCATTGGAGATCATCCGAACCCTCGGGTTTATTTGTACCTTGCAGCCCCCATTCCACCAACGCTATGTTGGGGAATCAATTAGTTCGATATCCTCATTTAAGGATCTAACCTGTTGCTGCAATTTATAGTAAGTTCTGTATATATCCTGAGCCTGTCTCCGAATCATGGTTAGGTGCTCAGGTAGTAAGGGAATTTAATAGGACAACTGGTTCAAATACTATGTCAGGTTATCCTTACGGCTTTCCTTGACATGAATAGTAGTCGCGCTTCTCTTGTATATTTCGAACAGTTCCACTCTCCCTAAGCTTGCTGGCACATGTGGGTATAGGCACACTGGTTGAGTATGGATGGGGCACATCTGGTTGTTCTCGTGTTGGATCTGCTGCTGCCATGTGGTAGCACAATATCTCCATTTTCCCCTTGTATGCAACATGAGTCAGTTCTTTTGCAGCCCATATGGTTTCCATTGTTCAATTATGTTGCTGCTTCAAATCGGCACTTAGTTTCATCTATCTCATATATTGGGTGAGCATGCTACTGCAGTGGCCTCTATCCTACAGTCTTCTAACGTGGTGCTAACTATATTCCCTTCCATGCCTAGTGCATATGTAGGAATGTCATGATGCCAAATATAATATTCCCTCCGTATCACCCCAATAGTTTCTACTCCATGTAACGTTCTGCTGGGTGTTGACATAGGTATAATAGTTATCACTGAGACAATTTGCATATTATTATTTACCATCCATTAAACATTCATTCTATATATTCATGTTAAACCGCTGAGCTTTCAATGGTCAATTCATGATTCTTATGTTGTGAACGTTTAAATAAATATTCATTAGTTACCTATAAAGAAACTACCCCTTCATTAATCTTTCTTCAATTATCTCGGGCTTGTTCCAGAGTGCAAGCCCCTTAGCTGCTGCAAAAATCATTTCTACTCGCTTTGTCTGAAATATTTTTCGTATTTCAATCAGTTTATTGATAGTCCCCACATGACTTTCGAGCACGGTAGCCAGCCTTTGGATTACCATGCCATTTTCTGGCCTGCATTTAATTGCGCTATGAATTCCCTCTCTCCACTCTAAAATATCCTAAACCTTACAGATCAGGGTCCAGAACTTAAGATGAACAGTTTATAGGTCGATGGAATTAATTATTGATATCCCTGTACTGGATATCATGGCAGCATTATTCAACAGGCTTTGATTATTTCGGTTTCCTTCTAGACCTGATCGCATCCAGCCATTGAACTTAATTGTTTCAGTCATGAGCTGGCCCATTAGAGCCGTATAGTGCTCGAATATGGGTTGAACACCACAGGGACGGGGCAATTCCAGATATATTCAAGACTGCAGGTGTCAGCTCATGGTGCACATTATCGCACGAAACGTCTGATTAACCAGTCGCTCCTGAATGCATATTTGGACAAGATGGGTCAGTCGGTGTGGTTTGTATTCATATTCCTGCATCCTTAACTTACCGTCTCAAAACTGTCATATTCTAAACGAAACTTCAAAGAGCAGTGGGTGAAATAAAGGGATGTTGAAGGCTCCATATGTAGGGACCATCAAATTTGCAAAAGCTCACATTTCCCCTGCTGCTGCATGTCAGTGCTTATTAACACCCAAGGGATACCCCAGTTTCCTCTCGTTCTCTCCCTCTCTCTTCAGCACAAGCTTTTGTATCTTATATCAATTACAAAAGGTAATAATAACCATCATCCCTTTCTTTTCCTGAATATTTTTCATGTTCTATCCGCCACTGTTTTTGATCTCTGGGGATTCCCTGTGGATTCCACCCTCCATTATGCATTTTTCTGATTAATCTTGACTTTTGTTCCATTATGACTCTCGGAATGGAGTCTGCAACTTCCCAGTCGAGTTACATAGCACTTTCCTGTTTTGCTAACTGCATTCTATTTGTCTGTCTCTGCACAATTAATTCATGTGGCACTGACTACTTAGTTATTTGCTTTGTGTGTGGTCTATTTGTTTTACTGGGGTCTGGCCTGCGCGACTTTAGCTAAGGTCGTATCTCAAACCGTAGCCCGTCTCACATTTCTGCCTCGTATTGGTGCCTTCTGTCTCCTGTCCTGTGTCGTCCTCCAGATTCTTTTGATATTCAAATGGACCATTCTCGGATAGGCTTAATGCACTAACTATGATTGGTAACTAAGATCTACTCAGACACTGCAGATCCATCTAGAGGATCTGGTCCAAGTATCGTGCTGTATACCCAAAACTGCTGTGGTGACTTTGACAAACCAAACACCAGAGTTTCGGATACAGGCCACAATCGATTATTCTAGCAATTGCAAGGAGAGAACCATCCCAATGCAGATTGAGATAGAATTCTATAAAATTACAAGTCTTCAACATATTTCTACATTATTGGTCATGCACAAGAACAGTTTCCAGATTCCGATCTCGTCAACATATTGGTTCACATTAACCAGACATCTCTGGTAAAAAAAAGAATATGCACCGTATGTCCCTATTTGTTTTCACCCAGGTAAGAACCTTCCCTCCTCCCTACACTCGGCCCATCTGTTCTTCCCCTATCAGTTGATGAGCACACATAATCTTAGCTGCTATTGACATCCACTAACTACAGTCCGGCTTCCAAGGCCTTTTTATTGATTGCAGGCCCTTAAGGTTGTGCAATACCTATCTGGTAACCTTTAACTGCTAATGTGCTTGGTAGCACTCATTGCTTGGTGATCTTAGGTAATTCATTTCCCTTCAATAAGCTCTTACTCTTCTCCTATATTCCCCACTAATACAAATCATTGCAAAAGATGAGTCTGAACTGCTGTTACCTATTTGCAAAGTAAATTATTTTTTCTGAAAACATAAAGCTACTTTTCCACTCATGGGTATTTCAAACGTCACCTCATTCCAATGTATCTTGTAATTTACAATTCCCAAAACGAATGCTGCAAAGGCCTGGCAGCTTTACTTTATGGAGATAATATATTGTAGTTAGATTTGGAGGCAGAGCACATGAATCAGTTCCCTTTCCCATTCCAGCTGAATTGTGCCCTGAAAAATAATACATATGCCTGAATAAATGAAAGCCCACAATTTGAAAAGGTGAACAGTTGGTCAAATTTTGATATTGCTTCTTTGCCGATCTTTGTTCATAATCTTGAAACGTCTTTGAATATATTCAGGATCACTTCCTGCACTTAGATAATATCACCTCATGTGGGGACCATCTCCAAAAATGCAGCAGCATCGACAACCATTCTCTCCTGAAGGCGAGGGCCGTCTTATTAATTGAACAGAAAAAGAAAAAAAAAACAATAAGAGAAAACATGAGAAATCTGGCATTTCTTCAGCGCAAAGCCCGTTATGTCTTAATGCATTATATTTTTTTCAGTCGGTGGGGTGGAAAATCCATTTTAACAAAGGGATGTACAACATTATATGCTCAATGATTCTTCAATTTCAATGACGCTAAACATGCTGTTTGGTGAACTACAAAAAGACGCCTATAAGACAATTTAGGCAGAAGATTCACAATAATTATGTTGCTGCACACATGCACCAGAGGGTAGAATTAATGATTTGCATACTTGTTCAAATCCCTTGATGGCATCTAACTTGAATTCTAAATTTAATTAATGACATAAGTGTCAAATAACAAAAGTTAGTCCCAGTAATGCTGAACCTCAAACTGCGTAGCGATGAACATAAAACTAAATTGTCGTAGCAGCCCACTGGCACACTCAACTTCCTTAGGAAATATATATTCTGTCCAATCCCAAGGTGCCGTATGTGACTCCTGATCCAAAGCACCGTAGTTTACTGGAAAAAGCATGGTACATATTAGAGCAATGCATTACCAAAAAATAAATTGTCTAAGAATTGAACCGCAGGAACAGCCCAGCATTGTCTCAGAAGCCAAACATAGTTATGAATTATTCCGCCGAGTTAATTCTGCAAATTTCTCCTTGCGAACATCTAGAGCCTTACAATTCACAGAGATTTCCCAATGATGAGGCAGGCATTAGCTTATCATAGTTATTCAGGCAGAATCACGCACTGCATCCAATATGCTAGATAGCTAAATCACTCTTCGTTGAATTGTCCTGTCCCATACTCATATGAGGTATTGGCACATTCGTAGGCAGCTGGGATCTGGGAGTGCACCTGACAGGAATCACTATTTTCTTTGGACACCATGAAATTTCAGGGCATCAGATCCAGGATGACCAAGGAAGTTTGCTGCCGATTAACACCTGTGCCTTAACCCTTTCTACTGCTAAGTCATTACTCTTCATGTGGATCACATTTGTGAACTAGAACTCAAGGTTTAAAGAACACAGAACTTACCTGGGTGTTGATCTCAAATATCCATTATTAAGCATGCCTTTACGGACAGATTTTTCCAAATCCTGAATGGCTTATATGCCAAAATAGTCCAGTGGTGAGATAAAAAAAAACTGCGGATGCTGGAAATCCAACACAAAAACAGAATTACCTGGGAAAACTCAGCAGGTCTGGCAGCATTGGCGGAGAAGAAAAGAGTTGACATTTCGAGTCCTCATGACCCTTCGACAGAACTGTTCTGTCGAAGGGTCATGAGGACTTGAAACATCGACTCTTTTCTTCTCCGCCAATGCTGCCAGACCTGCTGAGTTTTTCCAGGTAATTCTATTTTTGTTCCAGTGGTGAGAGCTTGAACAGAAAAGAAATGCGTACTTGATTGTGTTCCCTGAAGTCTCGCTCTTGCAGAGGCACGACAGAATTATTAGAAGTTACCATTGCATAGATCATGGTGAAACGAAGCTCTTTACCCCCACTTAGGGCACCTTCCATGGCGTTGTGGGGACTATGACAGTGATAAATCGGATAGATAAAGACAAGATGTAGCAGCTTAAATCTGGCCATTTTTATGTCCCTTGATGTGATGTGGGCGTCGTTGTCGTAGCTAAGATTAATTGTGATCCTAAGTTGCCCCTAAGAAAGTTGGGGTGTGCTGCCTTATTGCAATGCTGCAGGGCTTCTTTGGCAGGAACACCTATTGTGCTGTTAGGATGAGCAGAATTCCATTCACCGCCCATCTATGAGCACAAGGTAGGGCATATCATTCATTCTACCACTGCAGTCACCTCTGCGCACCAACATTGTTCTAATCAACAGTTTGGAATTGCAGGCTCCGAGCAGCATCAGGCATAACATGAATAAAATGGCTCAGAACTGGCGATGTTATGGGGCAGAACTTCACGCATGCTGCAAGTGTATCGACATACTATGGAAAGAGCTAAACAAAACTATAACTAGCAGATAAATCTCTACAGTCAGGCCCTTGAAGGCTTGAATTGTAGAGGACAAATTGACGACTAACTAGAAAAGGATGTTTCGCGAACATTCCTACACTTGAAGATGGTAGAGCCTTGCAAGCTGCTGCAAAAGACATTGGCTGAAGTATTGGCAACGATTTCTAGGCAGATTTGATAAGTGGACAATTCTTCTGGGTTCTCGATGATCCCCAAACGATTACAGGTGCAAGTCTTGAACCACTTCAATCTATTCCATGTGATTTCAATAAACGGTTGTCTGCACTGAAAACAATGAAGGCTGAGCTGCTTATGAAGTCAGACTATGGTAGTACCCGAGACTGGTGCTCCAGAAGTAGCTGTGCTTATTACCAGATCGTTACAGTGTAGCTAGCACACAGGCATCATTCCTGATTTTTTGCAAATTACCGAGATATATCCGGCCCACAAAAGTAGCAAAAGTCCAGTCTGTCAAGTCCATTTTCAATGATGATAAAAGTGCTGTTGACAGTTCTAACAATTTACACTGAGTCCCCCACAACCTGCTCATCAATGTTCCCCATGAATTCCACAGGCCCAGCCCTAGTGGGATCATTACATTGACAGAACATTGACCAAGCATGAACAGACGACTCGAATTCACTAGGCAAATTAAGAATTACAATCTTTGACATTATGGCAGAGTTTGAAGGAATGTGGTGTAATGGAGCCCGAGTAATAATAATACCTATAGGAATCAGGTGAAATAGAAGGAAGTCTTAAGTAAGCTGGATTCGATTTCTGGAGACAACATTCTTAGATCCAGTGCACGACTGCAGGAGTTCCACCAGGCAGTGCAACAGGCACAAGAATCTTCATTTACTTCATCAACGGTCTCCCCCGCTATGATAATGCCAGAAGTTAGAATGTTCACCGAAGATTGCACAGCAGTCACATTCATTCAGTCTACTCACATAATGAAATATTTCGTGTCCAAAAGGAAAGACCTGAACAACGCTCAGATTTATGCTGATAGCTGGCAGGTATCAGTTGCAAGACAAAAATGCCATAAATTTATATCTCCAACAAATGGTACCTAACATCCCTTGATTTACAATGGATTTAAGCTGGTTGAATGCCCCACCAGCCATCTTCTAAGGGGTGCAATTGAAAAGGAACCTAACTGGACAGTACTAGTGGTATGAATACAAAATGTTGTGGTTTGTTCCCGCCTGGAATAAAGCAGAACGTGCTGGAGAAACTCAATTATTCTGACAACATCTGTGAAGAAAGAAGCAAGGCTAACGTTTCGAACCAGTATGGCACTTCCACACAGATAAAGAGTAGAAATGTGATGGCTTTTATGCTGTTTAAGAGGTAGTGGTTGACAGTTCTAACAATTTACACTGAGTCCCCCACAACCTTCTCATCAATGTTCCCCGTGAATTCCACAGGCCCAGCCCTAGTGTGATCATTACATTGACAGAACATTGACCAAGCATGAACAGACGACTCGAATTCACTAGGCAAATTGGGAATTACAATCTTTGACATTATGGCAGAGTTTGAAGGAATGTGGTGTAATGGAGCCCGACTAATAATAATACCTATAGGAATCAGGTGAAATAGAAGGAAGTCTTAAGTAAGCTGGGGCAGTGGTTGAGTTGTTGTTTGATAATAGAAGGTCAGGGGTAGGCAGGTGCTAAGGAGCAATTGACATTGATGGCATGGGCACAAAACAAAAGATGTGTAAATGGTAGTGGTGAAGATGAAATAAGGTGCTAACAATTGCATAAAGGTAAGAAAACAGAATGTGTTTTTGGCAGAAATCTAGTTTCGGTAAGCACCTTGCCAATCATGTTTTACTAACACTTATTTTCTGCTATTAACATATACTACTTTATTCCTTTTGTGCCACGTGTCCCTGGGTTTTTTTTTTCCTGATAATGTATTCTTAAAGCTGATTATTTCAAGAAGTGATACTGTACCAGATCTGTCTTTTCTTCTGGTTCAATTACAGTATTGTTTGTGCCTGTCTTTATGGGCACATTTTTACTATGAGATATGTTTGAGATGGTGAGAAAGTTTCTGGTAGGGGAGAGTGTCTCCTGAGGTCACCGGCACTGTGAAGCAGCCTGTGAAGTGTGTCCTGTGCAGTCACCATTTCCGAGAAGCAGTCAGGGGATAGCGACCACTGCAGTCACAGTAGCGGAGTGAAAAATAACAAAGAGTCACATCACAGGAAAACCGGAAGTTCATTGATTGGTAATTAGCTGCGAGTTTGAACTATCTATTCTAAGTTGATTTCAGCTTAAAGATGCCTACTGGGGTCCTAGCACTTCAGCTTGAACTCAGCAGAGAGGGCGAGTTCCAGTTGATTTTTAAAAAAGTGCATTTTGAATCTCTATCTAAGTTGCTTGCAGATTAAACGTAAATAGGATAAATCTTTTACAGATGATAAACCAAAGACCGGTCTGAATTTTAAAATCACATTGAAAAATGAATTATATAAAACAGAAATGCAGGGCCAGGCGATGTGGTGCAGTTGCATAATGTGGAACCTGGTGGACCCCATTGGGCTTCTACTGACCATATCTATCTCAAATGTTGGTGGCTCCAGGAACTCCAACTCAGAGTTGATGAGCTGGAGTGTGAGCTTCAGATACTGTGACACATCAGGGACGGGGTGAGTTACCTGGACAGTTTCAGCAGACATAGCACCTGTCAGATTAGGTACCTTAAATTCGTGTATTTGTCAGGAACAGGAGGGTGTGACTATATGTGAAGCAAGTAGACAGATCCAGGAAGGAGTACGGCAGGAGCCTCAGCACTTTTCCTTATCCAACATGTTTAAGAGTCTTGCTCCCTGTGTAGATGGGCGTGCGGGCTGTAGGTTAGATGAGCAAACTGACCACAGCACAATGGTAGAGAGAGCCATTCAAGTCGGGAAGGAAATAGACTTGTAGTTGTCATTGGGGATACTGTAGTTAAGCTGTTTTCTGCAGCCAGAATCAAAAATCCCCAAGGCTGTGTTGCCGGCCTGGTACAAGGGTTAAAGATATCTTATCTGGTCTGCAGAGGAAATTAGAGTGGGAGTCAAAACATCCAGTCCTCTATGTCCGTGTAGGTACCAAAGATAAAGATAGAATGTGGAAAGATGTTCTGCTGAGGGAATGCGAGCAGATAGGTCTAAACTAAAAGCAGAACCAAAAAAGGTAATAATGTCCGTATTGCTACCTGAAGCTAATTGGCATAAGGTCAGTAAGAATAAAAAAGTAGTTGCGTGGCTCAAAGACTGGTGTGGGAGAAATGGGTTCAAATTCATTGGGCATTGGCATCAGTACTGGGGAAAGAGGTAGCTATTGCGTTCAGAAAGGCCCCAAGTGCATCTTGCAGGGACCAGTGACCTGGCGAATCACATAGCTCGGGTTGTAGATAGTTAGAGAGGGTTTAAAGCTCAATAGTTGGGGGGGGGGGGGAGGGGAGGGTTAAGTTTCATGGGAATGCAACAGAAAAAAAAAACAATGTTTAAGGAGAGGGTAAGAATGCAGGTTAGTTAAGTGGCTCATTGTTACCAAAAGGTGAAAGGAAGGGACAGAGAGCGCGAACGCCAAATTGACAGTGGGGCAAACTTAAATGCTTTGTGCCTGAATGTCTGTAGTGTTCGGAATAAAACTAATGAGTTAACAGCGCAAATAAAGGTAAATAGGTATGATTTAGTGAGATTAATGGTTACAGGCAGACAATGTTTGGGAATTGAATATCCAAGGGTACTCAGTGTTTTGGAAGGTTAAGCAGAAAGGAAAATGAGGTGGTGTAGCTTTCCTAGAAAAAAAGTGAACAGTGCCACAGTGAGGAATTATATAGGCACTGGAGAGCATGATACAGAGTCAGTCTGGGTTGAAATATCAAACATTGAGATAAATAACTCACTGGTGGGAGTATTCTACAGGTCCCCAAACAGTAGTTCCACAGTATAACTCAGGAAATACTAGGAGCTTGTAAGAAAGGCAGGCAACAATCATGGGCGATTCTCATACGAATATTGGACTAATTAATTTGGCATAGGTTGCCAAGAGGTAGAGTTTATAGAGTGTATTAAAGACTGTTTCCTGGAGAAATATTTCCTGGAACCAACCGGGGAACACGCTATTCTGGATTTGGTTTTGTGTAATGAGATGGGATAAATTAATAATCTCATAGTAAGGTATCCTGAAGGGAAGTCTGATCATTGCATGCCTGCATTTCAAAATCAGTTTGAGAGTGAGAAATGTGAGTCTGACACTAGTATTCTGGAGTTAAACAAAGATAACAACGTCCTCATGAGGGTAGATTTGGTCTCTAGTGTGCTGGGCAAGGGAGACTACAAGGTAGAACAGTGGCAGATAATTAAGGAGGTATTCAATTGCTCCCAAGTAAAATGTATCCCAATAAGGAAGAAACATCTTAAAGGGTGACAAGCATCCATGGCTAAACAAGGAAGCGCAGAGAACAGAAAGGCAAAAACTCAGTCAGACCAAATTGCAAAGCTCAGTGGTAAGCTGGAAGATTGGGAAGATTTTAAAGACCAACAAAGGGTTACTAAATAAAAAATAGAAATGGAAAATATAAATTATGAAACCAAATTAGCACAAAATGTAAAAACTGAGAGCAAAAGATTCTATAAGTATATAAAAGGAAAGAGAGTAACTAAAGTGAATGTTGTTCCCTTGCAGGATGAGGCTGAGGAGTTAGTAGTGAGGAGCACAGAAATAGCAGAGACGCTTAATCAATATTTTCCCGCAGTTTACACGGTGGAGGACATTAGTGCCAACCCAAATGTAACAGGTAATACAGACGATGTCGAGAATAAATAACTTAGAACAATTGCCATCACTAGAGAAAAAGTACTGAGCAAACAACTGAGTTCAAAGGGTGACAAGTCGCCAGGTCATGATGGCCTACATCCCAGGTCCTTTATCGAAGTGACAGTGGAAATACTGGATGCATTGACTGTAATATTCCAAAATTCACTCAATTCTGGAATGGTTCCAGTGGATTGGAAAAATGCTATTATAATGCCCTTATTCAAAAAGGGAGGGGCGGGAGGCAGAAAGTAGGAAAGTGTAGATCAGTTAGGTTAATGTCTGTCATTGGGAATTTGTTGGAATCCATTATTCAGGAAGTAATAATGGGACATTTGGTCATCCAAAATGCAATCCAGCAGAGTCAGCATGGCTTTAAGAAGTTTAATTCGTTTGTGACTAATTTTCTAGAGTTTTTGAAGATGTGACGAGCAAATTGATAATAGGGATCCTTTAGATTTAGTATATCTGGAATTCCAGAAGGCCTTTTATAAGGTGCCAGACAAAAGATTAATACACACGATAAGATCACAAGGAATTAGGCACAATACATTAGCTTGGATAGAGATTGGCTAACCAACAGACAGCAGAGAGTCGGGCAAATGGGTAATTATTTCTAAATGGCAAGCTGTAACTAGTGGGGTACCACCGGGTTCAGTCCTTGGGCCCTTGCTACTCACAATATATATTAACAATATGGATTCAGGGATAGGAGATACTACGGCAAAATTTGCAGATGGCACCAAAATTGGTGAGAAGGTAAGTTGCAATGAAGAAATAGAAAATTTACAATTGGATATGGACAGGTTAGGTGCATGGGCCAAATGTTAGCAAACGGAGTTTGACATGGAATTGTGTCAGGTTATCCATTTTGTTCGGAAGAATAAAAGTGTGTCTTATTATTCAAAAGGAGAGAAACTTCAGAATGCTTTAATGCACACGGATCTGGGTGTCCTCATGCATGAATCGCTGAAAGGTAGTATGCTGGTACAGCAGGCAATAAGGATGGAAAATGGATGTTTTGTATTTATTGTTAGAGGAATAGATTAAATAATAGGGGAGTGTTGTCGAAAATGTACAAGGCATTGGTGAGACCCCACCTGGAGTACTGTGCACAGTTTCATTCCCCTTAATTGAGGGATGATGTTGCTGCATTGGGGGTGGTTCAGAGGAGGTGATTCCAGAGATGAGGGGCTTGTCTTATGAGGAGATATTGAGCAGCTTAGGCCTATATTCGCTAGAGTTTAGAAGCATGAGCAGAGATCAGATTGAGGCATATAAGCTGATAAAAGTGATAGGCAAAGTCGACATCCAGTGGCTCTTTCCTGTTGTGGCGCATTCCAGATTGAGAAGCCATAGTTTCAGGCTAACGGGTACAGATTTCAGTCAGACATGAGGAGGAATTACTTTTCTTAAAGGGTCGTGATTTTATGTGGTTAAATTTACTGAGGAGAAATGCAGATTTTAAATTAGTAACGGGTTTGAAGATTATTGGGGGAGGGCGGCAAATTGGATTTGAGGCCTAAATGAGATCATCAATAATCGTTTTGAATGGCGGGACAAGCTTGAGGGGCTGAATTGCCAACCCCTGCTTCTCGCACTTATGTTCTTATGCCACTATCAGCACATTCATTAGTCCTCACCACTACCATTAATACCATTGTTTTCTTGTGTCCATGACATCTTTGCCGAATCCTCCTTAGCCCACAATTAGCAATGACCTTCTATCTTGCTTCTCCTGCTCCAGCCCCTCTTAAGCAGTATAAAATCCAGTACATTTCTGCTTCACTTTAGCTCTGAAGGAGAGTCATAAGCACTCAAAATACCAACTCTGTTTCTCTCTGCAAATATACTGCCATAGCTGCTGAGCTTTTCAGAATTTTCTGTTGTTATTTTAGATTTCCAGTATTCACAGTATTCCACCTTCAGCTCACTGCTTACTTCACTGCCACCTCTTTTCCAGTGATGCCTACCTAGAAGTAAAACAAATCTTCTGTCCGACAAGTTTTTTGTTTGGTTCTTTCAGCCTATTAATCTTCATTGCTTTCCATTTTGCTCCTCGTGTTTTACAAGGTGTTTAACCAAGCTCTCTGCACTACCACTAATGCTCCCTCTGTTTTGTTCCAATGACAACTATGACAACTATCCCTGTCCTGCCAACTTGCTCCACCTGCACCACCAACAACAGCACCCCCACTGTCCCCCGCTTAAACAGTATAAAGCATTTGACATTTCTACTTCCCTTTAGCTCTAAAGAAGAACCATAGTAGTATTATGGCTACAGAACAAATCAGAGGCTGGATATTCTGTGGTGAGTAACTCATCTCTTAATCTCGAAAATCTAGATACTATTTACAAGGAACAATTCAGGACAGTGATGAAATATTTCTCACATAGTTGAAAAAAAACTTTATTTGTGATTTGGTCGTCACTGACTAAGCCAACATGTATTGCCCAAACTTAATTGTACTTTGGAGGTGGTGGCATATCGCCTCCTTCAACCGCTCAAGTGCAGGTAGTCTAAGTATACACACAATGTTGTAGGGAAGAACTCTCCATGATATTGATCCAGCAACTGTGAAGAAGCGTTGAAATAGTGTCAAATTCATTATAGTGTGTCAATGAGGCTGAACATGCAGTTGCTGCTATTCCCATGCATATGCTGCCCGGGTCGTTCTGGGTGGTAGAGGCAGCGGATTTAGCAAGTGCTGTCGATGGACGCTTGTTGAGTTGTGGCATTGAATGTTCTACATTGTAAACACAGCTGTCACTGTAAGTTGGTGATGGAGGCAGTGAATGTGGAGGGTGTGGAATGTGTTACCAATCAAGTCCGAGATGTTGTCTAGCTTACTGAGTGTTGTTGGAGCTGCGCACATGAAGGCTACAGGAGAATATTTCGTCAGACCGCTGACTTGTGCCTTGTAGATGGTGGACAGTTTTTTTTTGCAGCCAGGATGTGAGTTACCCGCCGTAGATTCTCCACCTGTATTCTGCCTTGTATTAAATGTTTTTATATAGCTAGTCGAGTTCAGTTTCTCATAACAAGTAACGCTTAGGGCGCTGATAGTGCATTATTCTGTGATGGTAATGCCATTCAATGTCAATATGGGGGCGGGGGGGGGGGGTACTTGGACTTTGAGGAGTCACAAGTTGTGCTGCATATTGTATGATCATCAGCAAAAATCCCCACTGCAGAGCTTATGATGGAAGGAAGTTCAGTGATGAAGCAGATAAACATTGTTGAGCCCAGGACACTACCCTAATGAACTACTGCAGTGATATCCTGGAACTGAGATGATTGACCTTCAATAACCACAAACAATTTTTTTGTGCTAGGTATGACTTCAACCAATGGATCTTTTCCCCCCTAATTCCCATTGATAACAGTTTTGCTAGGGCTCCTTGATGTCATCCTCCTTCTAAAGCTGCATTGATGTGAAGGGAAGCCAATCTCACTTCATCTTTTGAGTTCAGTGCTTTTTCCATGTTTGGGCCAAAGCCGCAATTAGGTCAGCATCTGAGTGGTCCTGGCAGAGCCCAGACAGAGCTCCAGGGAGCAGGTTGTTGCTGAGATGTTGGAGTTTGATAGCACTCTCGAGAACACTTTACATCTTTTAACATTCAATACTTTTCACATTCAACCAATCACCAAAGTTTCACTTTTGACTGCAGTGTTTGCCATCTATAGGATGGATTTTAGCAACTTACCAAGGATCACTTGCTAACACGTTTCAAATGTGCGAACTCGCCCATCCAGAAGAACAAAGGCAGTCGATGCACTGGGAAATCAATACTTGCATGCAAACCTCAAAGCCATGCAGCATTGTTTCAGAAATATATATACGTGTTAAATTTTCAACGCTGTTTCACAACCCTTGAAATGCTTACTAATTGAACTTCAGCAATACCCACAGCTCATAGGCTCTGGCGATTCAAGAAGGCAGATCTCAATTAAATCAAGAATGGAATATAACAGCTGATTTGACAGCGACGCCTAAATATAACGAGGGAACGAAATAAAAATGATATTTTGTTTCACAAGAAAACATCATCAAACAGTTGAATCAGTTGGATTGTACAAAAAAGCAGGATACATTCAGACCAGCCAATTACCGCCCCACCAGCCTACTCTCAATCTTCAAAAAGGTTATCGAAGTGGTCATGGAGAGTGCTAGCAAACAAATTTTTATTTTGTTCCCTCGTTATATTTAGGCGTCGCTGCCAAATCAGCAGTTATATTCCACTCTAGATTTACTTGCTCAGCAATAACCTGCTCACTGAGAATTATGTTGCGTTTCACGAGGGCAACTCAACTCCTGACTGCATTACTGCCTGCGTGCAAACATGGACAAATCGGCTGATTCAAGAGAAGAGGTGAGAATTACTACACTTGACATCAAGGCAGCATGTGGCTTCAAGGAGAGCCTTAGGGAGCAAGGGGGTTTCATAGTGAATTAGGTTTTAAACTGTCCACAATTGGCCATAACAACTAGCACAGAAGAATATGGTTCTGGTTTCTGGATGTCATCACCTCAGTACCGGAGCTTTACTGGAAGAGTTCCTCAGTGTCGCAACCTGGAGGCAACCGTTTTCAGCTGCTTCGGAGAATGACCATCGCTCAATCGTAAGGCCAGAGGTGCAGTGGCAGCAGATTAACTGCAACATTTCACCAAGCTCCTTCGGCAATACATTCCAAACACCCAGGGTCTGCCACATAGAATGACAAGGGCAATAGATGCATGGGAACACTACCAAATCAAAGTTCCCCTCTAAGCCACACAGCGTCCTCATTTTTAGATATATCGCTGTTCCTTCACTGTCGCTGCGTCAAAATCTTCGAATTATCTTTCTGACTGCACTATGGGTGTCACTAAACAACAAAGAATGCTATGGTTCATGAAGGGCACTTACCACCACCTTCTCAATGATAATTAGCATGAGGCGTAAAATGTGGTCGAACCAAAAACGCCCAAATCCGATGAACCAATAAGTAAGGAGTAAAAAGACAAACCTAAGACGTTTCCGATTTAAGACAGATATGGGAAGGTTTTTCTTCCTCTCAGAGGGTCGTGAGTATTTGAACTCCTCTTGAACAGGTATTAATAGGGGATGGATCATTGAATATATTCAAGGCTGATTTAGAGAGTTCGATGATTGACAAGAGATTCAATATTCGTGTTGGATAGAAAATAAAATGTTGTCAAGACCACAGAAGTTTCAGCAAAAATCTTATTAAATGGGCGGAGAAGGTGTGATGGAGTGAAGAGTCTTCTCCTGCTCCTATTTCAGCAGGTAATATGAACCAATAGCGGCACCATCCTCCATTTTTTTCTTCCTTCAGCTGTCGATTAAAATATGTAACTACAATATATAAGTACTACAAAAGTACAATAAGCAATATAGATGAACAAAAGCATATTTTCACAACTAAACAAACCTTTAACATTATGACTCAAACGAATGCTTACCATAACTTTTGGGCCCTGACTTTAACTAAGATTTTAAAGACACCACGTTTCGAAAAAGAAAGACCTGCTGTAGTTTATCACATTGGAAAGGGTAGAAAGCATTTTCCTTCCCTTTTTTTAAATACACTTATAAATTAATGTTTCCTCTTAACTTAAAGCGAATTAATATGATTCCTACAGATCCTCATTTGAAAAAAAAACAGCCAATTGTGAAGAATACGAACTGAATGACATGTTGTAATCAATGTGCAAAATCCCCAGTGGGAATTTAGATTCTAAGATGTAATAATGTAACATATTTTTACTGGATCTGGTTCAAACATTGTGTCATGTATTAATAATTTATTTCACAGTTGCTGAGTTCATGGGCACGTCATGCGTTGCAATTGTCCTCGCGCCTTACTGTCAACATTATAATGTCCGTTCTACAGAATAGCACGTTAGTAAGTGACTGTGGGATGGCACGTTCTACTGTAAATTTGGTATTGCACAAATTTACATTTTGTTAAAGGCCTCTGTGAACGTTAGGTGCATACATTTGACCACCGACAAAATTCATTTAAAACATAGTGACTGATCCTGCAACCCGGAAAGATGTAAATGTGATCGTTGGACTTTCATTTTCACTATTTTACGCTGCAATACTACAGCTGGTTCCCAAACGTTAGTCTTGTGTCCAGCGTCTTGACTCGTTGATTTGTCTTGCATTTCCCAATGACTCCGGCGAATTTAGAATGCGGGTGGAATTGACTGCATCTTAGCGCTTCCTATTGTCAGACACAATCCCAGAATCATACTCGTTAGCGAAATTGAAAGTCCCCTCCGGCCATACTTAGGTATAACTTCTCCGTATGGAGTTCCAGACAGCCCAGAGGCGGCGCGGCAATGATATAGCGTTGGGACCGACTGGCCCTGGGTGTACTCACGATTGATTCTAGGCACCATGAAATATCACGGCAAGAAGTCAAAATTGCCAAAACGAAACTTAATTACCAATTGTTGTCCGCATTATTTAGGTGAATAAGTGCTCCTCTACGTTCAATACCCATTAAAGGAAGCACTGAGTTCAACACGGACTCAACATGTTCTCTGAGAAAGTACTCTGAATGGAAATGTCGATGTCTATCAACGTCTATAAATCGAAAGCACAATAAATACTGCCCTCCAGTTTTAAAGGCGTGTGCTCCCTGAACAAGCGGAACAGATGGGTCCTGGGCATTTCGGAAACCCATCCTCCGCAAAATGACAGAAACCATCAATCATATTCCTGGACTTAACAGTACTGTAAATAGCGGGCAGGAAATGTGATTGTCAACAGTTTTATTTTATTCCAAACACAAGGTGGTAGCAACATGCAAATAACTTTAACATCGTTAGAATGAAAGTGCCTGTTCCCCACCCTCCTCGCTGTGCCGTGTTTCTTGGGTTTTCAACTCCTCTTCCCCATATTTGTCCATGGCCCTTGAAAACATCAAGTTAAAAAAAATCATCCTTCCATATACATGCCTTCAGGGAGCATAATGGTTTTCATTACTTTAGCCAAAGGTAGTTTCAGGTAATTGACTGACCATCCTGACTTTGCACAGTGCTTAGTATCTTTGGATGGCTGTTCCAGGAATACCATAGATTTCTCTAGTTCTCTACTCCCTTATTTGGACTTGCCCCTTCTCACTTGAGTTTTCTTGTCTGCTGAGAGCCAACGCACTGCAAAGTTGCTTATTCGGGTCACTCAGAGAAGTACTGCACGCGATAACAGGAATACCACAGTCTCATATGACAAGTGTGCCCACTGTGCCTGAAGCTTAACTTTGAAGAGGAGGATAAAATAATGCAATAACACTTGAATATAATTAACACAAAAGCTAAAAAAGCATAAAATCGCAAGTTATTAAAGGAAATGTCATTGGAACAGTGACATTATCTGGATTACCGGGTGAAAGTTTAGTTGTTATTGCAGACAGGGGGCAAGAATGCAATGGGCGTGTTGTAATGCCAACACTGCAATTTATGAAATCCAACCAATGAAACAAACGGGAAACAAAGAATCCAGACAGAAACTACCCAAAAAAAAAACTGAAAGTTAATGCCTGGGTCCTTGTTCCTCAAAATGGAGAGTACTTTGGTGATCTGCAATAAACAAAGAACGGAACGATAGCTGGAGTGGTAACAGGTTGCAGGAACCGTTAATCAGTCAAGAAATAGAATTATACATAAAGGAATTAAAGAAATTAAAGAGACAGTTCATTCCTTAAGGGTGAAAATCAGCCGGAGAAGAAATTAGTGAAAATAAATGGATAAAAATATAATATGCTCGTCTTTTTCATCTGCACAACCAAAATCACAGAGAGTATGCTAAAGCGTCAGATTGCATCTAAAACAATTGCAGAATAGTGCAACGGTTCATGTCTCAAATGTAATGGTGTGATTAAAGAGTATGGGAGCAGATGCTTCAACGTTGCAAATAAAACATTTTGATTCAATTCAGTATGGATATCAGGAGTCAGAAGTGGGATTGTCCAGAAAAGAGTGGCGGAAGCTGACAGCTCCACGAGGACTGGGTAAGAATACAACGCCTGAATAAACTACGGTAAAGTGAATTATATATGCAACGTAAACACATCTGTGACAACAACATCAGTTGAATCTTTCCAGCCCCGTTTAGGTGTTCGGCTTTATTGTGGTGTATAGTAGTTGCGTTTCTTTCGCTTTGGGTTTCGCATCTTCCTTTGAAGTAGTTAGGATCAACGCAGCATATGTCAGTTTGTTTTCAGTGGAGCTATGTTTGGTCTGTAAAAATGTTTTAAAAAAACATAAATTAAGTAACAAATTTATTAAATCAACTCTCAGAAACTGAAAGTTATTCTCATGCATATGTCAAAATTTTTTACGTTTAACTTCACCTGTACCTGTGCATACACTGTAATCTCTTCTTTTTGCTTAACTTTTGCAGTTTGCTTGGGAGTCATGAAATCCAGAGTGGCATAAGTCTGCTTGTTGTCAGCTAGCGATCGTTCTTCCTAGTAAGTCAACGTTCAAAATGCATAGATTAAATTTTCATGGAATTTCACTGGTCGAGAAGCCTTCCCATATAATTGATGTGTAAGGCAGCACAGCTGCATCGTGCTTTATCAGTTCTGTAGATACGTAATACTTTTTACTTTTCTTTCCTCAAGCAACTCACCATTAAGCACTATCTCCAAATCACATGGGCTAGAAAATGGTAACCTCTTCGTAAACAATTTAACTTCATTGTTTTTAACATTTTGAATGTTACTGGAGGAGGTGTTAAATTATCCAATTTCCAGGAACAAATGTTTGAGTCAGCACAAAGTAGTTGTTCAGCGATATGATGCTTTGTATCAGTGGCATGGTATTCTAAATTTATAATACTCATTATATAAAACTCAAGTGCTCAACCTTGAATTTACAGTAAATGTATTTATACCAATAATAATACCAGCACATCTGAAGTTGTTTTATTCAGATCGAAAAGGATGAGGAATTACATTGAGGCGCACACATTAATGAGAATTTCCATTGATTAGTCTTTAACATCTGGAGAAATGAATTCTGCCCTCAACATGTGATACTTGAATCTGGAAATTGCTTCGTTTGTATAGGAATTTGCATATTATGGTGTTGACATAATTCCACCACCTTTGTGTCTGGGAGAAATCATTGGTTCAGAAAATGCCATCGAAGGAGCACTGGAATTCATTGCCGTGCCTGCTATAGATACTATACACATAAGCCCCGGTGACCTGATGCTGGTGGGGGCGGGAGGAAGGGACATAATGTTTCACCTAACTATGTAAAAATATACATTGAGGCGGACACGTAACATTCTTACTGCATAGTTTTCAACAAATTTAAACCCATTTAAGGGACGAAAGGGAACACAACATGTGTTCCAATCATTGTTAACAGTGGTTTTAAAATCCATGGTAGATCAAAGTATGAGAATTATTATGTTGCCAAAAACATTAGCAACCCTCGATAATGAGGGAAATTAAATTGAAAAAAAAAACACGTAAGGTGACAAATACATTTATCAGGAAATAGGAAATTGAATATGAGAGAAACGGAAACAAAGCAAATGCTTTGACTTTCTGCTGGTTGTTGCAATCCGGTTAGGGATCAATATTTTTCTTTAACTTAAAGTGAAGAAAGTTTGAAATCCCGTTCCGTACAAGGAAAATAAAGCCACACTATTCCACAGTTATATGCAAATAAAATAATCTTGAATATATAAAATCAGAAAAGTAAAACAACCTGCAGTACTATCTTATAATCACACAATTAGACTTAAAATCAAAATAATTAGCGGGCAAAGTATTGCCACACACGGCATGTTGCATATTAATGAAACGTGAGACCAAGGCAGATTACACCAAGGCAGCACATCGCTCAGACATCATTAAAGGCTGTGAGTCACAAAATGTGTTTAAAACTCTTTCTCCCACACCAGGGATTTCAACTCCTCAATTTCGAAGATCTAGCATCAGAGTTATCACAAAGGTCGCTCCGGCTCTGACAGCTTCAGCGACTACTCACATCCTATTGATTCAGTCTGTTCTGAGATTAAGTTCCAGGGGATTCCCAAGGTTGCACTCCCACCTCTAATTACTGCCACATTTCCAATACCTTTGTAGACTGCTGGTTTCACTAAACTGAGATTGCCCCTTTGTTTCTCATGCCATAAGACTCCCGGCTGCCCCATCTATAAATGGCTCTCAGGGTTTTTCTGAACCATAACTGCCTGCAGACTGCTGGCTGCTCCAAGGGTATCTCTGTGAGCTGCAAAATGCGCGAGGTCCAAACGGCACGAAGCCCCTCGCCCAGAAAAAATACAGGTAAATTGAAACCAGGAAACCTCCTTAAGCTCCACCCATCCCGATGACATGTACCCTTCCAGGGCTCGCTGAATGCTTGTTAACTTATGTCGATCTACCTCTGAAAACACAACATCACCCAGGGCTAATCTTATTTGAAAGCACTGTAGACACGTTGAGTTCTGCAGCTAAGTAAGTCCACCTTCAGTTTGATGGATCTATCTCTTCCATTCTGATTGTATTACACAAACTTTGGAAACCTAGTGGGCTGACATTCTATTTGAGGTGTCCTGACAATCTTTAAAGGTCATCATTTTAGTTGCATTATCTTCACAAAAACAATCTGCCCAGAACTAAACATTACCCCTAAATTTTAACATGAAGCACGAAGTAGACATTAGTCACACCTCCCCTTCACAATAGAATGATTGGCCTGCCCTCAAACTTTTGAGGGTTGTCCAGATTTGTTGTTGAAGATTGAAACATTCTACCTCAACACTCACGTCGGTAGTTAGGTTCTAGTGGGGGTTGTTTGCATTAAACTCGGGGGTGCTCCATCGAAAGGTGAGGCTATCGTCAGATTCTATGACGTGAAATGTCTTCAAGTGGGAGCTATGGGATTTCATGTTGAAGTGTTTGTTTCGTTTTTTTTTAAGCTGAGTTACTGTGACAGTGGGGGTGCTTTGCTATCTAGCAGCCAATGGTGTTCCTTGCAGACGTTTGCTTCCCAATGGACACGAGGTTCGTTGTTTGTGGGCATTAGAGACCACAAAAACTGTACTCATCCCAGCGCCCCAGAAATAACACCCATGATATCTTGGAAGTGAGTATCCCCCACGAATGTGTGGTAACTCCTGACCCAGATTGAGTAGAAGGGCTCTGCTATTGGCAAGAATGTCAAGGGAAGTGATGTGCAGCCTGTTGGCCCTGCTGTCCCACGTAATATCCTGACCATGTTCCTAGTATTATAAAAACGTTTCTGGCAGGTGTTCATACGGAGAGGAGTGATTCCATGGCATTTCAATGTTGTGTCTGGCGTAGTGAGTGGTCGGCAAAAAAGAAACTGTACATGATGTTCCTCTCTGGTTACATAATTATTCAGGGAAAAGGCGGATTTGACAGTCTTGGCAGCGTTTTGTCAAAGTCGAAATTTTCTGAGGCAGGATCCCAGGGACATAAGCCTTTGCTGATTGTTTTCTCAATGCCCTGGACTTCTATAGCCTGGAAAGCCTGAAGGAGTCATTCAGTAACATTACAGAAGACCCGGAACATTGTTGTACGGAGGACATTTGTATATGGTGAAGAGGGGCGCTGTGAGGAATGCTCCCTCCGGGAACCTGTTTTTGGCTATGCGTGGGCTGCTGATTTGATCCCCAAAATGCATTTAGTTGCTGAATACGGAGTTTGCTGATTGTAGGATTTTCACACCAGCATATAATATTGGAGAGCTTATGCATCATTGCTCTAGGCCAGACTGTATCACAGGCAGGGGACAATAAAACAAAATGTTACGAACAAGAGTGCATCAATTTAAACAGCACCGTTTCCAGACACACTACATCCGCGAACAGAAACGTGTTTTTGCTTTTTGATTTCCCCCTTTAAAAGTGGTAGCGTGTTTTCCCCAGCCCTACTCTTTGCAGTCATCCAGTCCTGTAATAATAATCCCACAGCAAACTCGATGTAAGGCAAATTAAGAGGGTTGGTTTATTTCACAAAGAAACACACGCACGCACACGGACAAAACTCGCGAAAGCTGTTTTGACACGTCCGCCCCTTTATGCACTCACACAATTAAAGAGAGATAAGGGGATAACGAGGGTTAAGGCCAAGACGACGATAAAAAATACAATAGTATGATTACACCTGAGTCCAGAAATAAAAATCCAGTGCCGTATTTTCTCGGGGTTTAGGAAGCTGAAACATTTTCAGGGTGATTCGGCTTTCCAGGAGAAATAACTTCCCCAAGGGAAGAACGCACGCAGAGATTAATGAGTTTCTAGGCATAGATACAGGATTTCCGATATTCCAAAAGTTGACAGTGTAGAATACGGTCAGGCACTTTACCAGGACAAAACTCTTTCTGCTGCTGCCTGTTAGATGGTGAAATTGTGGGCTGCCTGTTTTCAGTTCTACACGGTACTATTACAGATTCTAGCGGCTTGGGAAGGTCAGGAGACATGCCTCCCACTTTTTCTCCTGTGTGTTGACAAATGATGTATTTCCCATGTCCAAAATCTTGAGGTGTTTAGTAGAGGAAGGAATGTCCCTTTCGTCCTTGCAGGGAATATCTCTCCATTGCCCAGAGCCATGACTTGGAAATGACATTGAGTGGAAGAATTTTTTTGGCATTTGATAATCTTCATTCACTGGGGCATTAGCGCGTCTTTCAACATAACGAGGTCTCTGCAGGCTTCCGAGAGTTTGGAATTCATCTGGGTTGAATTACGGCTAGTCAGGATAAATGGTCAATTTTAACAGAAAGATAATAACTTTACAGAGACGCTGATGTATATGTATATATCATTCCTGCCTTCAGGACTGGGCAAAATGGTATTCCTAACTTGAGCATATTCAGGTATTTCTGGAAACGGCCCTTATTATGTGAGGTTAGCATGAGGACCCGTGGAACGCAGCTGCAGATTGTGTAGAAACCTGCCTGTTGAGGAGGGCGCATTGCTGCTTCAAGAGTGGGCCTCCGTCTGTTTAGATGGCTTTCCAGGACCTTATACGTGATTGAAAATAAGGCAATTTGGCCGCAGCTACGTGGGTCGTCGAGTGGTTTCCCTGGCTGGGCAATAGTCGCAACCTAGGATTGGCGCCAGACTTTTGGAATGGTACCTCTGCTGTGGATGTTGGCAAACAGCTTCGTTGGACATTTCCTTCTATTTGATACGAAGTTCTTCGGGAACTCTGGGTAATTAACATTGGCTCCTGCTAATTTGACTGACTTTGTAGCTATTAGCAAACTACCCAGTTCCTCTTTATTTGATGGGCTTGAGAATCCGTTTGCTCTCGGATAGTCTTAAGGCATTGTGCCAGGTTTGTTTTTCCCACCCCCTCATTTCACTGCAAACTGATTATTTTAAGTTTATTACGACCTGTGAAACAAGGTTGTTTCTGGGCCTCTGGTGTGCTCGTTGATAAGCTTACCCTTAGTGGTGCAGAATGTCACATGCCTGGTGGCTTTAGTGCATGAATTGCAACGACCACCTTTGCTCCCCTCCATTTTATGAGACATCCGAGCTGACTCGAGGAGTGCCTTTTCCGCCTTGGTATCTTAATCTCTCTTTATTGTTGCTGGTGCCATTTACTTCGCAAAGTCGAGGAGGGGATGATTTTCTTTTTAATTCTTGGGAGTGCATTTGATGTCTGTTAATTGGATAATTCGAGTGCCTTGACTGTCTTGAAAGCGACGGTTAGGATCCAATTACTGGTGGTTTATATGTTTCTATCATAAAGATCTCAGTTGCCGCCCCATAGATTACAGAGATGATTTGACTTTGATTTTATGTCTGGTAGTTCGAGATCAATCTTTATTACACATGGGTGAGATTGCAAATGGGGGAGGACGAGTAGCACTTGTGAGGACCAAATCAGCAGTCAGCCATTGCTGTCGTGGATCCTGAAGCAAACCTCTAGTGAATAGTTAATCTTCTGCCTGGTAGAATGTAATGCTCCAGCAAGCAATGCACTGTATGCAAGTGTTAATTACTTCACAGAGGTCTCGTCTGACAGTTGTTCTACTGCAAAGTTGACATTGGAATATTTTGTCACATAATGCTGGCTTATTAATTCACCAATTTCTATGGCTTGTTAAGTTGCTACTATTTTGCGATATTAGCCACAGGTCAAAGTTACTGTGCAGGCACACCTAGTAATTTAGAAGGCTAATGCATTTATTGTACATAGATGTACATATGCTTCAATTATACAGGGCATTGGTGAGACCACATCTCGAGTATTGTGAGCAGCTTTGTAAATGCTTTGGATATGGGTCAGAGGCGGTTTAATAGATTGATCTGTGGAATGAGCGGGTTGTTTTATGAGGAAAGTTGAGACAGACGGGGCTTGATTCCACTGGAGTTTAGAAGACTGAAGGAGGACTTCATTGAGGTATATCGCATTCTGAACGGTATTGACACGCTGGACATGGAAATGATGTTTCCTCTTGTCAGCGAGTCCAAAACTAGGGAACAGTGCTTTAATATTAGAGGTTACCTATAAGGACACAAATAAGGAGAACTCGTTTATTCTCTCGGGGATTGTGCGGCTTTAAAGCCCTCCATCTCAGATGGCAGTGGAGGCGGGTCATTGAACACATTTAAGTGAGAGGCTGTTGGATCATTTTTAGGCAGGGGGATCAAAGGTTATCGGCGGTAGACGGGAGTTTGGAATTCGAAGGAAAAACAGATCAGTCATGACCGTAATGAATTGGCGCTGCATGCTTGAGGGGCTGAGCTGCCTACTTCTGTCCAGTTTTGTATATTCGAAGTCAACATCGTGGCTTTTAGAAGCTGGTGATTTCTGCGTTACTTACTTTCATTGAGATAAAGTACAAGCAATCTCATTTCAGGCCTTTGCATCTTTGATTAAGCTCTCTTTGCTTTAGGGGTCTTGGCTGCATGTTTTGTTTTCCATGCTCTCAATGTGTTGATGCCCATGCCAGTTACCTCTATGGCTGGAATGGCAGGTTTCTGGCAGGGTGATGACATCCACGTTCCGGCCAGAACTGGTTTTGCACAAGATTAGCCATCAAATTTATCCTGGCATATTCGTTTTGCTTCTCCTATTACTGAGCATTCTTTTCCCTGTTAAAATTAATTTTCCACTGAGTTTTTAATACGTGGACTGGGAGCACGGTGGTAGAGGTTTAGGACATATTTTTAACAGCATTTGTTCACAGATATTCAAGTTAAAAAACTTGACTTAACAGAAAGACCACGTGAAGAGTGTTCTCAATCTTCTATTCAACGAAGATAAATCAATCAGATCATAAGAAATAGCAAAAGAAATAAGCTTTTTAGCCCATCGATGAAACTCCTACATTCAAGAAAATCATGGCTGATCTGATTGTGTCCATAACTTCACTTTCTTGCCTGTCACAAATAAGCTGTGACTGTCTTGTGAATCCAAAATCTGCCCAACTCAGCCTTGAACATATTCCATGACCGAGCTGACACTACATTTTGTACAAGAAAATTCCATAGGCTAACAAACGACTGAGAGATGAAATCAATCCACATATTTGGCTGGAATGAAAGATCGCTATTATTGAACTGAAGATCCGAGTTTTTGCTTCCTCCAAAATAGGGAACATTTTATCAGCATATACCCTGTAAATCCTCCTCAGAATCTTATATGTTTCAATAAGATCATCTCTCAGTCTTCTAAATTCCAAATAGTAAAAGTCCAACCTAATCAACATTTTCCAATCAGACAGCACTTTGATGCCAGGATTCAGCCTAATGAACCAAGAACTGCTTCCAACAAATGTATCCCTTACCGACGTTAAGCAGGTGAAAACTGTGCATAATACTCCAGGTGCATTTTCATCAATGCCCATTACAGTTGTATCAAGAGTTTCCCTTTTTTTTCTATTCCCCCAGCACTTGCAATCAAGACCAACATTCAACTTGCATTTTTTAAAATTATTGTTAGTGCTAGTAATTTTGTGATTCACGGATCTCTCTGCAATGCACAATTCTGCAGTTTCTATCCATTCAGAAAATATACTTTTCTACCAATTGTGCCAAACTGGGCAAATGACGAAATGCAGCATGTGGTAACCAGCACAAGCATTACTTGTTGATGATTTTACATAATGGCATGATATCACATTGAAGTAAGGTGTATTGTTGAAGACTCACAGGCGCCCTCCATTCCAAATATATATCATGTGCCAGTTAGTCTAGTAGGCCTGTCCTAGCATGAAACTGTGTATACACGGAGGTCGTAATGAAGGCGTCTAGGTTGCACACTGAAATAAAATGTTATTAGCGTATTTGTATCTCATACAGTTGCTTTACTGCTCTATCGGAACGTTCTGCTAACTTTAGACATGTCCTCATCCGCTTCTGAAAATTGTTTGCAGGTTCCACTTGGTGTTTTAATCCAGGCGGGTGACAACAAAATTACATTAAAATCTGATATCTCTTCGCTTAATTTTCTAGTGAATCATCAATGCATTTGTATTAAACATGAGTCTGCGTATTTTAACCTTCTAATTCTAATTACAATTCAATACAGAATCAGAGAATGGTTACAGCGAAGATGAATGCCATTCAGGTAGTTTTGTCTCTGCCAACTCTCTGCAGGTGCAGTACAACATATGCGACACTCGCGCCATTGCACGTAAATCTACACGTCTATTCATGTACTTATTTTCATTTTTGATAACATTGTGATAAAACTCCCTTTAAACATCTCGAATAATCTGTGTTCAACAGATTTTTAAGAGGCTGCAGTCCGATTTTAGCCACCCTCTGCGTAAATAAAATCCTAATTTTGCCATTTTTGTCCAATTATCTTAAACCTGTGCCTTCCGTTTCTCAATACTAATAACAGTGGGAGGAGCTGTTCCCAACGTGTTCTGTCCAGCCCACTAATAATTTTGAATACCTCTCTGGAATCTCCTCTAAACCATCTGTTCTCCAAAGCTAACAGAGCAACATTTCCATTATATTTTGGTGATTGGAGCTCCTCATCTCTGAAGCTATTCTCTTGAAGCTTTCCTGCCCCCATCGAAATCACTTCACATCCTTCATAAAGTGTTACGGCCATAACTGGACGCCAGTTGAGGCCGGTCAATTGTTTCCTAAAAGTTTAACATACTTTTTTTTTTGCTCCATGCACTAGCACATGGGGAGCAACGGCTGGTATTTAACATTTTGCTATGGCCAGTGAATGTCCCCACTTCGGAAGATACAATGGAGCGAATTTCATTCCAAAATACCGCTGAGACCTAGACGCACCCAGGAGAAACAACTACAATCATCAATATCCACAAAACCCTTCCTTTATGCCAGGTATGAAACCAACCAACGGAGATTTTGTTTCCCTCATTCCTGTAGACATACAATTTTAGTCGTGCTCCTTGATGCAACACTCGGTCAAATGTTCTTTCCGCATTTATGTTAATATGTGTAGATATAATTCACATAAAACAGCGGTTTCAGCCTCTCTAAAATATATTACTGTATCAATAATCTCTCATTGATCCGGCTTCATATGTTAATGTGCTTATATTGCTTTCTATTTTACATAATCCCATGTTTTAGCTCTCTATGCATTTATTCAATCAGTCCTAAATAAACTTTTAGTACTAACCCAATGTTTATTTAAATATAAGGACACTCTTTGCATTATTTGAATTTTTGTTATAATCTTGAAGAAAACATAACCCAAACAGCACGTTTTTCACCTTATCCAAGAGTTGGACATTAATGCTTAACATATAACGTCAATTGATCGTTTGGGAGTTTGAATTCAGTTATAAAATCTTGCAAGACAAAACAAATAATGCTAGTAAAAATGACCATGTTGCTGCTGGACTGCTTTAACTATGGGCTGATTCAATAATGGACTTCAGGAAACCTGCACTCGAGCACTAAATTTACACGGTCCAGCAATCACCCCAATCTGGTCGAAGAGCAAAGAGAGTGTGTAAGTAAAGTACAAACATCCAGCTGCCTGTTTGTGAAATACAACAAGCTGGCTGCACAGCACAATTGCTTTACATTAGGTCATTTCGGTGGTCCCAGAATAGCTCTCTAAGCGAAATAAAAATGTTAAATTAGTTTTGAGCATAAATCTTTGCGTGGATCTGCACGTTTACAATAATGTGCTCTTTTGGATGTGCACATATACTACTAGAACTGAGTTTTGGGTCAGTGTTGGAAATTTTATTCCTTGTAATATTTCCTGACGCGCACTGAATGATGAACAAGGATGATTCAGTAAGAATGGACGTTTGCTTTACGGAAGATTACAGCACAATCAATAGAGCGTTCTAGGTTGAAAACCATATCAGCATATTGAAAGTCGACGCAAGATCACATAAACGCTTTGTTCATCAGACTAGATTTGCCCCTTTATTTTAGATCATATATATCAAAGAACAAAGAAACATTGCAAAATGCCAACGATGTAAACGTAATGATGGCATGTTTGATTGAGTACAAAACTTGAATAAGTCAGTTGTTCTTCGAAAAAAAAAGTGGAAGGGAAAATAAGAACTGCCTTACCAGATCTTCATGATGAATTACGTTCAGTGAGTTTCTCGTTGTAACTGGCAGGAAATAAAAAGAACATAATGAGACGCTGCGGTCATGAAATATTTTCGATTTATCTCCAGAACAGCTAAACCAAATTGAATTAGGTTACTTCACATGTTTTAACAAGCACAGTGACATTAAGTAGAGCACGCTTCGGAAATGGTTGCTCAGTCTGTATTGAGGAGGTCGAAAGTTCATGATAATCGATCAATACGTTCTTCTATGTCCACCAGTGCAACACACGGTATTCAGGAACCACTGCTACTAGCCTGTTGAGGTCAGGTAATTCAATAGCACTCGATTCAAAATAAATAGATATGGAGATTTTTTTTGAAAACATCTTCACTTTCATCCATCAGCTGTATTTAGCAGCTCTCAAACTCATGGAGACACGTTGCAACCTGAGCTTTCATTTTCACTCGCCTAAGTTAGAGTATCCATTTGGAAAAGTAATGCGTTACACTGTGTTGCAGAGAATCAGTGTTCAAGAAAGTCAAAATTGCTCTTACCTTTGTATGTAATTATTCGAAGCCCCTTTACAATCATAACTGTCAACATTAAAATCAGCGCTGCACCCGCAACACATCCGGCCATCAGAGCAACCTTGATCTTGGAGCCAAAATCGGTTACTTAGGGACGAAAGAAAAAGTCGAAAGTATTGAATATAAAACGGTAACTTGCTCGTCTCATCGTGACATGCACCTTTTTCCCAAATACATTCTTGTTAGAATACAATAATATAGTGCATAAACGTACATCAATGCCACTGCATTGTGTCTTTTTAAAAAAACCTTTTTATACTGAAACAACACTGAAAAACATTAATAAGTGAAGGCGTTTACAGATTGCCATGAGATGCCCTTCAGAGCACACATTTGTGAAGGCTTCCTCCAGGAGCAACCAAAGTACTTATTGTCCATTGCACGATGCCCTATTGTGGATGTAGCACTGGCAACGTAATATTGCGGGACTCAACGTGCCTTGCTTCACAGCTGCGTTTTGTTAACGTCTTACATTTCCTCACTCTAGCTTTCCAAAGCTCAGCAACTTTGCCGATTGCTCTTATACATTGAACAATTTTTGGCGCAAATTCTCAGTGTGGCATCTCTAAGTACATTTGAAATTACATGACTGTTAATATAGATTATGGAAACTGTATACATACATATATATATATATATATATATATACATATGGTATGTGTGCGTCCTCAATTTATTTCTGATCAGTTTTTAGTACCCAAAATAAACGTTTACTTCCTTTAATCGACCGGAATTTCTGTATAGCTTTCGTAGTTGACAGAACAATATGCAAACTTCAGTAAAAACAAATGTTTACATTAAGTCAATATTTTTGATGGACGCCCGAATCTTGCATGAAAAAATTACGAAATGGGAAAATGATTCACATATTCTATTACAGTACCTTTATCAACAACGGTGTAGCTGGCGTTTGCTGGATTTGGATTTGAGATGTGGTGGACTTGGCAGGTGTAAACTGTGCCCTGTTGGATTGCTTGTGTGTCGTCTAAAATACTGATAACCTTATATAAGCCTCTTTGCGTCACCTGCTGTTCGGTTCTAAATCCGGCCATAATTTTGGTACCATTTCTATGCCAAGTAAGGTTAAATTCCTTCGGGTAAAAAGCAGCCGATTGGCATTGCAGTCTCGGAAAGGAAGGTGAAGCCCTTTCGGATGCCATGGTTTCAATCCTCAGGGGAGAGGGTGGAGCTATATTGAAAAGATCATAAAGAAATGAAGAAAACTCTCCTGCATAACATCTCCTCAATGCTGTCAGAAAAAAAAAAGCAAATAGCCATCACACGTGTCCCTAACTCGTTGACGTTGTAACCACAATTGTTCCAGAATCTTGCTGGAACCAAATCATTTTATGGTTCACTGTATTCAGACTTTTCAGGGATCCATTCGCTACAGTATGAACGTAGATATAAATATCTTTATAAATGAAACTAACCTGGATATCAAGATGCTCTGTTTCAAGAGTCGCAATAGCAGAGCTTGCGCTCTGTGTATACATATATTCATAGTCTCATAGAGTCAATTCCGAAACAGATACAGTTTAGTCTATACTGGCGCTGCCCCAAGCAATCCATTCAATGTCCTTCTGTCGGCTTGACAAGCATAACCTTGCAATTACTAGTTTAAGTCCCTTTTCCAATCATTCATTATTTTGGCTTCCACCACCCTTCTGCACAACATCCCCGTATATACACTAATAGCCGATCTTTATGAAACTCGTGATCTCATATGATTTTCTAACCATTCTCTAAATATGCCCTACCACCTCCGAAGCACATGATACCCCCAGGTCCCTCTGTTCCTGCAGATTCTGGAGAACAGTACCTTCAGGTCTATATTTCCTACCCATGGCATCTACAAAACACATAACCACACATTTTTGAGTATTAGATACCATCTGCCACTTGATTGCCATTATAGTGACTTTACATCCTCACTGTTCGTAATTTTTCTGAGTTTGGTATCTTCATGAAAAATGAATTCGAAGCTGCAGGTCATACAGCAGAAAGAGCAGTGGTCAAGCACTAAGCCTTGGGAAACGCACTGGCTACAATTCTCCAGTCTAAAAAATAGCACTTAATCAATGTTCGATGTTCCCGGTCCTTCAATCGTGTTATGTTATCTAATAGAAAGCCATCCCTTCTATTATATGAACCTCAAATGTGGTAACCAGCCTTCTATGCGATGCTACTTTATTAAAGCCCATACTGGCTTCATCTACGGCATTCGATTCATCAAACTTCTCTCTAGTCAACCAAAACAAAAAACTGTAGATTTTTTCAATTAAGCACGATTTCCCTGTGTTTTTCTTATTAAATATCATAAAGTTACTCAAACGTGTCCGAGGGACTGTGATTATTTTCCATGACAATTGTTTCTGAAACCTTAATCTGCCTCATGTTAAACTGCCTGACCTGCAGTTACGAGGACTGTCCTTAACACGTTTTCTGAATAAGGGTCACCTTTGCTACTTTCGAATCTTCTGGCTCCTACCCAACCTCTAGGAAATATTGGAAGGCTATGGCTGCCGTTTTACGCTATTTCTACCCCAACTTCTTTAGCAGCTTGGGTTGCCATTCAGCCGGGCTAGGTAACTTATGTACTCAAGGCAGAACGGCTTTTCCAGTAACTCCTACTCCTTATTCCTTATCCATTATCATTATTATCTCTGCTACTATCATTTTTTTTTTGCAAGGTTCCTCCTTTTTAGCACGCACAAATAAAAAGTACACGTTAGGTATTCTAGCCTAACACTGAAGGCACCAACATATCAGCCCCGTTGTCGCTAATGGAACCGTTTCCACATATTACCACCCGCTAACTATTTGAATGCCGGTAGAAGAGAATTGTTTTCTTGAATATTCACTGTCATTTTATTCACGTGTTCCTTCTTTTCAGGCCTTACTTTCCAATTCGTGCCCCCCTCCCCACACCCAATCCCACCTGTCACTGCATTGTAATGGTTTCCATGTCAGTGATACTCCGGACGTGCATTATTTGCTGCCGTCTTCGGTGTTATCATAATTGCTATCTTCCTCCTTACCTAAAGAGCCAGATTTTGAAACGCCTAACGTTAGCCCCAATTGGAAAGTACTTAGTCTGTACCTCAAACATTTTATCTTGCAGAGATATTTTTCTTCTTCTGCAGCGAAATATCTAGTCAGAAACTTAGCCTTCGGTTTAGTATTTGTTTTGCTGTGTACATTTGTTCGATTTCACCCATCGCCAGTTCGGAATTTTCTTTTCTGAATGGCAGCAACTGCAAGTGCGCCGTCCAGATGACAGGGATGGGATTTATTTTTCAGAATAATGCCTTGAGTTTTTGAAGATGCATTCAGTTGTAAGCAACCTGATGAATACACGCGCTAACGCACAATGCAAAATTTGGAAGAGACCTGTCAGATTACAGTCTTGAAATCACTCTCGCTGAGAGCTGAACTAGAGTTAATCATATAAGCCCGGTAGAAAACGTTCCACATTCTTGAGAAAAATCCGCGATTAAGAAGGAGAAAGCGCTGCTCTTTCACGTGGAGGGTTTTCTCTATAGGCATTGCTTGCAAAACGCAGCATTAATATTGCTACCAAATAAACGCTTCAGGATTCTGTTTTATTGTCACTTACCGTGTACGACAAGTTTTACAAGGGGTCGTTTCCCAGCCATTGTGTCCCGATATTTGAATACGCACTGATACGTTCCGGCATCCATGATAGTCACATTGAGGAGGTGAAGGTAGGCGCCGCCTTTCTTTACTTCGAAATATTTTCTGTTATCTTCTTGCAAAAACGTACCGTTTTCCTTCCTGACCCAGTACACTTTCATGTCTGAATGGTCCAACTGGAATGGGAAAGGGCATTGCAGTGTAAGATTTGCACCTCTGAGAGCCGTAATTTTCTCACTTCCTGGAGTCGGCTTTGCTGAAGTAATTGCAATAACTAAAAAGCAAAATAACCCACTGGGTTTAAATCACATATTATAAAGAGAAAGTGATCTTTAGCATCAGAAAACATCGCACGGGAAGCCCATAGATAATTTAACAACGAGTTGAACGAACTGTTAGAATGGTTCTCAAAATACATTTAAATTTAAGTTCTCTTTCCCGTCTATATTTCGCGCTGTCAGGGAACATGATAACATTGCAGCAATTCTAAACGGATTTTTTCCCAGTTTTATGTTAAATATAATGTGTTGTTTATTCTTTCTGAAAATATTAATGCACAAAAAACAGAAAAGTTTACCTGTATAGAAAGTTCTCAGGAAATTTATGCACCGTCTTTTTCCAACCCCTAACATGATGAAAAAAGACCATTGACTGAAAACCGTTGCGAATGTTACACATTGAATGAAGCTTTTGGGTCTAATATCATGCGTCATACTAACATGTGACGACAAGTATCACACTGTAGTTTAACTGTGGAGAGGAGAAACGCCAATCCTTTGGAATCAGTCTATCTGCGAGCAACAGCTGGGCATTGAAATTCCCGAAAAAAAAATAGGAGACAGGTTTAACAAGGCTGCATCTGATTCAACAATTCATAATTCATCGTTTTACTCCCGCCAGGCTGATATATTGTTGCATTCCTTCTGTCTTTCTAGTTCTGCAAAATCCTGTTTATGGGTTCATTCTTGACTAGAAGAGGTCACCTCAATTTTAAAGGTGCTCTCTATCAGGGTGAATTGCACAAGAAAATCGCCCGTAAATCATATAATACCTATAGATTAAAACAGTTGTTAGTTGTAAAATTGTTCCTTTCTTCACAGAGACTGTCACGCATGCTGAATATTGCCGAAAATTTCTGTCTTATTTACATTGACTCGGTTGCATGTTGCGAGCACGGAATAATTAGAATGGGGGTTGATTAGATTACGTGTTCAGCAGCGGGTAAATCTTCCAGTTCATATTCAGGCTAATTCTACAAATTTGAAAGTCATTTTGACTATGGATGTTAACAATGTCCAGCGTATTTTCCGGCAACGTCCGAGGTTAATTTGTCGGAGTAACTGGACGTCAGATTCCGAATTTATTGGTGAGTTTACTGGAGACAAACTCTGCGTGTGTGGGATGTCCACTTCCCGGATAATTCATCCTCAAAATTAGCAGGCTGGGCATGTACTTTCGATGACATATGCTGTAAAACAATGTATTGAAATATAATTGAGAGTCATGTTTTGAAGTAGCTCCCCTTTCACCAATTTCTCTAAAATTCCGTACTCTATCACTTACAATATGTCAAGTCGTGTTTGCTATCCTCATGAGTTTGAGATAACCCCTTATTGTCAGCAATCTTAATAGGAAAATGTGATAGCATGTTTACGCTCTCCCGCTCTGTGATTCAAAGTAATTCTATGGGTGTTTGTAGTAAAGGCAGGGGAATGTGTTGTTATTTTTTTATTAGTATTTTACAAGTTTACCCACGCGATGTGAAATTTTAGTTACCCATTCATTAAGAATTCATGGGTTCACCTTAGCGGCAAAGATACAATTCACCGTAGGCGCTTCACCAAGGAAATAGAAAAAAAACAATTAACTCGAAGCGGAAAACAAGTCTCGTTTAACAACTGAAATAAATCACAAATTAAAATTTAGAAGAAAAGTATTTTTTGAGAGTACGCTGAAATAAACGTGCACCGTAATTAATAATTTTAATGGTCCTGTATATTTAGCCGGTGCCAAATATAATTTTGTTCAACTCTTGTTACAAATAAATTTCCTGAGATTTTCGCAGCCCTGCTTCACAACTCGTGCCATGATATTGGGGAAATATTAGTTGGAACTGCTAAGAAAGCCATGTCGAATATTTATTTTTCCTCAGTTTGCTGTAGTTGGCTACAGCAGAAGACGGTTACGGAAGGCATGAGGGGTAGCATGCCGACAATGACTTCCCTTTTTACGGCATCTTAACCTGCTAATATATGTCCTGAGCCTGCTATGGAATTTAGATTACCCAATTGAGAGAAGGGCTGAGTTTTAGAGATTTATTGCAGATACAGTTAGCGAATCTGCGGTTTACCGAAACATATTGTAAATAATTGTATGCTTCGTGTACCATATCATA
Source organism: Carcharodon carcharias (assembly GCF_017639515.1). Taxonomy (NCBI): domain Eukaryota; kingdom Metazoa; phylum Chordata; class Chondrichthyes; order Lamniformes; family Lamnidae; genus Carcharodon; species Carcharodon carcharias. The sequence continues at coordinate 104,270,097 of NC_054473.1, read as the reverse complement.
GCATCTATAATCAAACAGAAACACTTCAAAAAAAGGCTTCGTGGAAATTAAGCTGTTTCTCCGACGTTGGGTTAGCACTGCAATATTTCCATTTGGTTTTAGGCTTGGTTTTATGGTTGAGTGAAGTGAAGGTGTTGCACAATAAGCATCTGTGAATGCGGGTTCTTGTATTTCGTTTGATTCCAGTAACATCATGCAACCCTTGTATGCTGTGAGTTCTTGCATGTTAAATAGCAAACCGCAAAGGCAGGGGAATGATGCTTCATTACGTGCGTCTGAATATAAGGCTTTAATATTGCTTTCATATACTTATCAGTCTATAAACAGCAAGCCATTTAGCGTGCTGCTTGTCTTTGTGTAGTCGGGCAGAGTTCCCCGCACTTAGCAGAAATGCCTATGTATATCTTTTGCTTAACGTATTTGCGTGTTAACGTATTCAGGAATAAGAGATCGAATCGACTAAAAAGGACATACTCAAAAAACGTGAAGATGATCTCATCGTGCTTTTAAATATATATATATATATATATATATATGTATACATGAAATCCCTGGAGAGGGAGACCAGAGATCGAAGACTGGATTTTAATTCGCGCGCCGACGGCTGCCCCGCACCCGGGAGGCAGCGATGTTCCGACTTCAGGATTTAGCATTAGGGAGCTCATGGTAATGCTAAAATTGCCTCCAATTATTGGACAGGGCGGGTGTAGCACAGTCATCCCACCCAAAGCGGCCCTGAAGTCCGGAGTTAGGTCGTATAACTCTGCCATGGCCCGGTGTCAAGTCAGCGCAGTTGAAAAGGCCTCTGATTAGCTCGCAGTGTCAGGGGAGCCCTAAAGAAATAGCGAACGCAAATCAACTGTGGAACAGTGATCATTATATTACTTTGCACTGTTCGAAGGGAAATTCATGGTTAATGATTGCTTCGGTCTGTCTGCACCCTCACAGTGAGCTATAATTGAATATTTCAGTAAGGCATTGAAGGTTAGGAACATACTAACTAGGAGCAAGAATAGGCTATTCAGCCTGCTATGGCATTTAATAAGATCATTTCAGTAACCTGAAATTTGCATCCCACGACCTCCGATAACCTAGCGCCCCCTTGCTTAACATTATCAATCCAATCTTGCTTCAAACTATTCCAATAATCTACTTCGACCACCTTTTCAGTAAGAGAGGTTAGGCTTCAATTGTAAAGGGCACCAGTGAGAACACATTTGATGTACTGTCGACAGTATTGGTCTGTTAATTTAAGGAAGGAAATACAACACTCACCTTGGGTTGATGGTGAAAATTAAGATTCCTAAAGATATCTGCCAATGAGAGCGCAGTATTTCTCAATAAATTCTGCAAGATCCACTGAAATGAATGCTCTCTGTAAGCAGAGCTTTCTGAACTACAAGGCTAACACTCTGCTCTCAGCTGCAGTTTGAAAACCCGTCGCAATTGGACAGATTGGTAGAGGCTTTGCATAGAGGCTGCATCAGTGGATCGTGACTGACAGCTAACTTCCAATAATCGTTTGACATTTAAGCCAAGCAGCTTGACTCTGATTGGTCAATACAATGACCTGGGGAATGAGCCAGCCAATGTCCGTCATTTACTTTGTTGAGCTGTAAGAGGCGCAACCTATAAGCACATTCTTTCTGCCGGAAAAGAACAGGGTTCAGTGTATTACTTTGTGTAGCTTCCGGTACTTGCAAATAAGACCATAGGACAGAGGAGGAGAAATTAGGCCATTCGGCCCATCGAGTCTGCTCCGTCATTCAATCATGGCTGATAAGTTTCTCAACCCCTTTCTCCCGACTTCGCCCCGTAACCTTTGATCCCCTTGCCTATCAAGAAACTATCTATCTCAGTCTTAAATGCACTCAATGACCTGGCCTCCACAGCCTACTGTGGCAATGAATTCCAGAGATTCACCACTCTCTGGCTAAAGAAGTTTCCCCTCATCTCTGCGCTAAAAGGTCTTCCCTTTACTCTGAGGCTGAGCCCTCGTGTCCTAGTTTCTCTTACTAATGGAAACATCGTCCCCATGTTCGCTCTACCCAGGCCTTTCAGTATTCTGTAAATTTCAAACAAATCCCCCCTCATTCTTCTAAACTCCATCGACTATAGACCCAGTGCACTCAAACGTTCCTTTCATTCCTGGGATCGTTCACGTGAACCTCCTCTGGACACTCTCTAGGGCCAGAAAATCCTTCGGGTACGGGGCCCAAAATTGCTCATAATATTCTAAACATGGCCTGACAGAAACCTTATAAAGCCGCAGCAGCACATGCCTGCTTTTATATCCTAGTCCTCTCGAAATAAATGCCAACATTGCATTTTCCTTCCTAACTACTAGCTCAACCTGCAAGTTAACATTAAGAGAATCCTGAGCTTTTGCACTCCAGATTCTGAATTCTCTCCCCATTTAGAAAACAGTCTATGCCTCTCTTCTGCCTACCAAAGTGCATGACCTAACATTTCCCCACGTTGTATTCCATCTGCCCATTCTTCTAAACTGTCCAAAACCTTCTGCAGCCTCCCCGTCTCCTCAACACGACCTGTCCTTCCATCTATCTTTGTATCATCTGCAAACTTAGCCAGAATGCATTCAGTTCCTTCATCTAAATCATGAATATATAAAGTGAACATTGGTGTCCCCAACACTGACCCCTGCGGAACTCCACTTGTCACCGGCTGCCATCCTGAGAAGGACACCCTTATCCCCATTCTATGTCTCCAGCCAGACAGGCAAGCTTCTATACATGCTGTTACCTTGCCTCTCACACAGTGGGCTCTTATGTTAGTGAGTAGCCTCGTGTGCAGCACCTTGTCCAAGTAGATAACATCCATTGGCTCTCCTTCGTCTAACCCACTCATTAACTCCTCAAACATTCTAACATATTTGTCAGGCATGACCTCCACTTGATGAAGCCATGCTGACTTTGACCTATTTTACCATGAACTGCCCAGCATTCTGAAATCTCATCCCTTAATAACGGACTGTAAAATCTAACCAACGACCGAGGTCGGGCTAATCGGCCTGTAATTTCCTGTCTTTTGCCTCACCCCCTTCTTAAACAGAGGGCTTACATTAGCGATTTTCAATGCCTCTGGGACCCTCACTGTCTCCAGTGATTCCTGAAAGATCACCACTAACGGCTCCACTATCTATTCAGCTATCTCCTTCAGAACCCGATGGTGTAATCTATCTGGTCCACCTTCAGACTTTTCAATTTTCCTAGCAACTTCTCCTTGTTAATGGCCATCATACTCACCTCTGCCCCCAAACTCTCTTGTACTTTGGGGATGTCACTCTTGTCTTCCAGCATGAATACTGACGCAAAGTACCTATTCAGTTTTTCCACATTTCCTTATGACCCACAGCTACTTCTCCAACCTACTGTCCACTTTTGCCTCTCTCTTACCCTTCATATCCCTAAGGAAAACGCTCTTGCAATCTTCTTTTATATACTGGATACTTTACCATCATATTTAATCTTCTCCCTCCTTATTTCTTTTATGGTTGTCCTCTGCTGGTCTTTGTAGGCTTCCCAATCCCTTGGTTTCCTACCGTTCTTCGCTGCAATGTATACTTTCTCTTTAGCTTTTATGCTGCCCCTTGTCAGCCATGCTTGCCTCGTCCTCCCTTAGTATGCTGCTTCTCCCTAGGGAAGAAATTTTGCTGTGTCTACCAAATTAATCCCAGAAACTCCTGCCTTTGCTGTTCCACTCTCTTTCCTGCTAGGCGCATATCCCAGTCAATTCTGGCCAGGTCCTCCCTCATGCCTTTATTCAACTCTAATACCATTGCACCTGATTCTGGCTTTTTCCTCTCAAATTGCAGAATAAATTCTATCATATTATGGTAACTTCCTCCTAAGGGTTCCTTCACCTTAAGCTCCCTTATCAAATCTGCCTCATTACACTAAATCATATTACTAAATCTAGAATTTCCTGTTCCCTAGTGGACTCCAATACAAGCTGCTCCAAAAAGCCATCCCGTAGACATTCCTTTTCTTGGGATCCATTACCAACCTGATTTTCCCAGTCTGAATGCAAATTGAAATTCCCCATGTTCACTGTAACCTTGCCCTTCTTAAATGCCTTTTCCATCTCCTGGTGTATTTTGTGCCCCACATCCTGACTACAGTTTGGAAGCTTGTACATAACTCCCATTATCTTTTTTTCACCGTTGTGGTTCCTCAACTCTACCCAAACAAATGCTACATTATCTGACATTTGTCATTTCTTTCTATACATTTCATTTCATTTCTTACTTAGAAAGCATCCTCACCCCCTATGCCAACCTGCCTATATTTTCGATAGGAGGTATATCCTTGGATACTTAGCTCCCAGTCCTGATCCCCTTGCAGCCATGTCTCCGTGATGCCCACCACATCATACCTACCAATTTCAATCTGCGCTACAAGCTCAATTACCTTATTTCATATACTGCGTGCATTCAGATACAGCATCTTAATTCCTGTATTTCCCGTCCCCTTTCTCATTGTCGTCCCTTTAACAGATGTGCTTGAAGTTAGATTCCTAGCACTTTCCAAACACTCCATCCTATTTTGTGTGATGGGGACTTTAATAGCCTCTGCTGGGCTCTCCTTTCTTTTCCGTTTTTTCATAATTTTCCATGAAGTTGAAATGACCCACCGCGCACCCCCCCACCCCCCCCCCCACCCCCCCCCCCCCCCCCCCCCCCCCCGGACCCCCCATGCACTCGCTAATCTGCAGCTTTGTTTCCCTTTAGTCATAATACTTGGAGTTTTACCCTAACTTCATGCATGAAATATGAAAACACCTCAAGTCCGAAAGACAACTTTAAGTGGGTTGCCAGCATAATTCTTAGCACACTGAGGCTTATTTAGCTAATGTTGTGCAATCACAGAATTATGTCTAATGTTGGGCACTGCACTTTGACTTGCTTAAGCTTGGGTTAGTTGGGTGCCGCCCATAGTTTGTCTGCTGTGAGCAGCAGAAAGGGCATGTTGTTTGCTATGATCCCTGAGTCTTTGGGACATGTGGCCTATATACCTGGCATCACACTGGCATTGAAATTCATATAACATGTTACTCATTAGTGCCGTAAGCAGACATACTACTGGCTTGACGGCAGCATCATGTTTGTGGTGAACAGCACACGTGTTGCTACTGCTGGGGAAATCTGAAAGCTCAAGTACGTAATTTTCATGCATGTCTAAATGGGTTCCATCCTGCGCTCAGATTCACCTTTGAAATGGAGCAGTCATGTGAACTTCCTTTCCTTGCCGTACTGGTCGAGAAACCTACCAGGTGTTTCTCCACCACTGTCTGCCGCAAGCTGACCTTCATTGGTCTATACGGACATCAGGACTCTTGCATTTCCAAGTGATAGAAAGTTGACCTCATCGGCAAACTCGCAAAAAGCACCTGAACCATATGTTCACAATGCAAAATTGATGCAGAAATAGGGCACATCAAGGAAATCCCTGGGAATAATAGCTACCAAGATCAGGTCATTTTTCACTGCATCTCGCCCAAACCCATGAACAGGCCTAAGACTGATACCTTTGACATGAAAAGTGCCCAGTTTTCCTCAGTTTACGTTGGAGCTGCAAGCCACGTCAAGATTTTGAGCAACAAGTGAAGCTAACTGGTTCACTCTGCTACTATGCAAGAACAACCGGAGCGCTAACAGGTCAAGCCAAACATATGGTCTGCCTATCACATTAATGAATAATGCTTTATATGAATTACAGTGCCAGTGTGATTCTTGGAATGTAGGTCGTTAGCCTCAAGTAGCATGACCCAGTTGCTGTTCGCAACAGGCAAGATACCGACTATAGCCAACCAGCTCATGCTGTCAAAAGAGAGTATTCAATGGTAATTCATTACATATACATTTTCTTACTTTTCAAAACGCCTTCATGATACACCAGAGAATGTTCATAAATATGATGTAAAACGAGAAGTGGGAGACTAAATTGCAAGCCTGTTTCTAGACAGAGATTGGGACAAATGGTAGTTATCTAGGCGGAAGGAGATATTCTACCTGATCAGTGCAGGAGTCACTGCTGCCGTTTTTCCTCCTGCAGTTACAATGTAGGCGCTCGTGGCTGCCCAATTTGCATGGTCATTTATAACTGTCAATTTTAGCTTTTGTTCCTCTCAAATCTTGTACATGTTCTGTGGATTTATTCAATTACCTTCCGCTTTCTCGGCTACACTCCCTTATTCCAGTCAGTAACTGAGGGTCAATATTCTTTCTCTAAGCAGCTGCTCAAACAATTGTATTTGTCTCTTGTTCATATGGAAAAGCTATTTTTATATGTTTGCTTTCCTCAAAATGTCCTCAATATTTAGGTGTTGTCTAACTTATCAAACATCATGCATTTGAAAAAAATCAGGTATCTATGTGGACTTTAATTTACCTTCCACTATCTCGCTTCTTTTAAAATTTCGCATCCATATCCTAAAATGGATCAATTATAGCATTTTGGATTCACTTATTCTTTTTATTATATAGCGGTGTTCGTATTTGTAAATTGTCTGGCATGTTAATGCATTTATTCTGCAACTGTTATGCGCTTCTCATTGCCTTGGTCTCCTATCCCATCGCTTTCTATGAGGCTACCCAGGTAATAGAACCACTCAAGCTAGTTTTATTTCTTTCGACTGCACTGTTACGTTTTCAACTTTCTTTAATCTCTTTTTTTTGATATTACCAAGCATTTCAAACATCGGCCATTGCTTCCTTATGTTTCAACTTCCGCATTCATTTGGCAACGTTGTTTAGTTTGGCATATTTGTAACCTCATTCTGCTTCTATGGAGATGTGCTTATTTCTAAAGAGTTCGTCCAGTTGTGTGAATGATTGATTGCAACTTTCATGTATTTATCTTTTTACCCGTCAGATGATAGCAGGGTAAACAGATTTTTTTTAAAAATGGTTTGACATGGAAATAACAATTTACATGATCGATTTCGAATTTTCAGAAAAAAAAAACACAATTTCTAACTTCAAGCACATTTGCATTTTTTTGATTGTGGAGGCTTCGGACTAGCTTTTTAGCGGGTGGGGGATGGGTAGGGGAAAAAGCAATACTAAGGAGAACTGCAGCAAATTGCTGGAAAGGCATTCGTAAATTGGGAGCATCGGCAAATTTATTGTTAAATCAAGTTGAGTATTTTATTAATGTGAATGAGCATACTTTGAAGGGAGATGCAAAATGTCACCTATGACTTGAATGATGCATGTGTTGGTGAAATAAAATCATATAAGGATTTTCAACTGCGAATTCGCCAATCATCAAATGATTTTTCATAGGTGAGCAAGGCCATTAAATTCGAAACCAGGTATTCATTTGTAGGGTTGAAGGATACAGACCCAAAACAATCCTGTTTCGAAACGTGGTTATCCCAAATTTCCAAACCTGTCAGATTTATGATGCTCTTTATGTTGAATGGGAAGTGAATAGATAGGGAGACCTTCCACAGGGGTGAGCAGGGAGAATTACATTGTTCTGTTGTAATACAATCAATAAGATGCACGAAGTGGAGCTCACTCATGCATTCAGCCCGTACATTTTGCACCTATTTTGAAAGATAAATACATTTGGCTTTCACATACTCATTCCAGACCTCTCACTCAATTGAATGCATTGAATAATCAAATCGAAGAATTATCGAATGGTTGCACCATAGAAAGTGCCCCAAAGTGTCTGGCCCTGCTCTTTGAAAACACAGTTCAACTGGTGCCACTCTCCTGCATTCTCTTCTAGACTTGCCCTTTATTCCTATTCTGCAATTGGCATGAAACTGATCGCAATCATGCTCGAGCAGGCTAGGATTACTTTGATATCGACGGACAGGAGTCTGATGCATGTATAAAACAATAAAGGTATCAAGAAAATATACTAGCTATGACATCACATGAAAGTCGTGTGTGGATTGCCAGGTGTATACAGTAGCATTGTCCGATTCATCGAAGTTATGAAGAGAGTTGGTGGAGCTGGCCAATTAGTAATTTCATTGCTTAATAATATGTGTTCAATGCAACATTTCAAATAATGTATCTATATTAAAGTGGCAACTGAAGAAGAGGTGTGAGTAGGTAAGAGCGCCTTCAGTTTTTTATAATTACAAATTTGATCGCCTAAAAGATAGGTCATGGCAGGGCAGTGAACTCGTCCTGCACTGGGTAATCTTTTACATGTCAGAACTCCAGGACACTTCTTGCCTATTCCTTGGATGACTAATTCAGGAGGAAAGTCGGGTAAAAGCTGTTCTTGTAGGGTAAAGGGTTGCCTCTAATACTGCTCTAACAATAGTTATTGAGCACGTTCCTTATGCGTGATGTAAAAATGATGTCACACAAAAGGGAACGCAGAGAATCTGAGAGAGGAACACTCACTCATTCCTAACAGTTTGCACTGCTCTTTATGGTTGAGCATGTAAATAATCTCTACTTTGAAAGGATGAGCTTGGCCTTCAGCCAGACCTCTTGATAAATCTAAAACACAGCACTTCTTTCAAGAGGACCCAAGAACAACAGATCGTGGCAGCAGTGACAAGAACCCAGGGAAAAGCAGTGTCAAAAGCCCGGAAACAGAATAAAGACAAAGCCAAAGCATGAGCCAGCAGCGGGTGACAAACCTCGAGGCCTAACCTGTAAACGGACCAGAGAGGGAAACGGCCAGTAGACCCCAAGAGCAGTATAGAAAGCAACGCGGGGAAAAGGAACCTCCAACATGGCACTGTGTTGCATGAAGCCATTCAATTTGGGGTAGCACAAATGAATCCAGTGGTAGTATTGGACAAAATAATGGGGCGATCCATACTGCTCCCTGCAACAAAAAGTGAAAGCCAGACAGTTGTGTTGCCTGTCCTGTGCCAGAATTTGGGGCATCTGCTGAGGGCTGGTGAACAACTTGTAGTGGGAGGCAGAAGGTCCTGTAGTCATGGCCCGTGTAGGTACTAAAGATGTAGACAGGGCAATGAAATAGTTCCTGCATAGTCAGTATGAGGAACAGGCACCAAATTAAGAAGCAGAAACTCAAAGGTAATACTCTGTATCATTACTTCAGGCACGTCCACATTGGCATTGGACAAATAAGATTAGTGGACTGAATGTTTGACTTAAACACTAGTGTGGGGGAAGCAGTTCCAGTTCGTGCAGCACCGACACCAGTATTGGGTTACGTAGGGGGGTTTACTGTTTGGACGGTGTGCACATGAACTGATCTGGGGCCGATAGTGAAGTCAAGGGCGTTTTAACTAACATCTTGGGGGAAAGGGATCGAAGTTGTTTAGATGGGTTAAATAAAATCTGAGAGACAAGACGATAGAAAAAAGTTATCAACAATCGGAAATGATAAACCGTGACAGGAAGAGATTGACAGCAGACATCTAAGGGCACAACATTTGGAAAGGCTACAGGTTCAGAAAATCCAAAACTTTGAGCTCAGTATCTGAATGCGCTCCGTATTCGTAACAAAACATGAACTGAAAGTGCAAATACAAATAGATTAGTACGATATGATATCCATTACACATAAATTGGTGCAGGAAGATATCGATTTGACCTGAATATTGAGGACTATGTGACATGTGAAGGGACAGGAAGCTAGGAAAAGCTGAAGGGGTGGCTCTGTTAATGAATGATTTTAATGATGCAATATTAAAGGACGACATACTTTCAGGGAATCAAGGTGTAGAAGTAGATTATTTTGAAATAAATATGATAAAGCCTATAAGACACTTGAGGGAGTGCTGTACAGGCCTCCTAACAATAATTACATGGTAAGGCAAGGCATACAGGAGAAAAAAAATGGAACATGGTCAGAAAAGTACAACGATAAGCATGGGGGAATCTGACTATAAATAAAGATTTGGGCAAAAAGACAGATGAGCCAAGGTAGGCAAGGTGAATAGTTCATTTGACATTTTAGGGATAGGTTCCAGCAGACAGGAGTTAAATGATGTACATCAATCGGTGTTTTTCCGACTGGCAGTTTGTAAGGAGTGCTCTACGGCAGTGATCAGCACTGAGGCCTCAACCTTTTACAATTTATGTGTATGACATGGAGGAAAGGGCGAAAGGGATGGTTGCTAAATTTGCTGATGATACAAAGTTAGGAGGTAAGTGAGTTGCGAAAATGATATGAGGAGGCTACGAAATCATATAGGTAGATAACTCGAGTAGGTAAACATCTGGCTAATGGAGGATAATGTGGAAACATGTGGTTGTATCATTTTGGAAGGAAGATTGAAGAATAAAAAATGTATATTATCCTACTGGCACGAGGTTGCTGAGCTCTGAGTTACAGAGGGATATATGTGCCCTATTGCATGACTCCCAAAAAGCTGCCATGAAATTACAGCAGGGGATTAGGAAAGCTAATAAAGCCTTATAGTTTATTGCTAGAGAAAATGAGGGCAGCAGTTGGGAAGCTATGGTTCAGTTGTTCGTGGCACTGGTGTGACCACATTTCGAATACAGTGTAAAGTATTGGTCTCCTTATTCAAGGAAGGATGCGATGCTTTGGAACAATTCCATGAAGCTATACTGGACTAAAACGAGTAATGGACGTGTGGTCTCATGAGGAAAGTTTGGACAGGCTCTGCTTGTTTCCCGTAGAAATTTGGAGAGTAAGACACAACCTGATTCAACGTTTTAAGGTCCTGAGCAGACTGAACAGGATGAATGAGGAGAGGATCATTCCCCTTCAGTAAGGGGCAGGCTAGAAGAAAGGTGACTACACTGGAGTGAGACGGTGACTGGCTGAGTAGATAATGAAGTTCTCGTGGCAATTTGTGGTGAGTCCTACTCAGGTTTTAACTATAGATTAAGCATGAAGATCTGACATAGTACTAAACTTTAAGTAAGTTAGATTGTTCTAGTTAGTAGAGAACTGCCTGTAGTAGCAGTCATTTGAAAGCATTTTTTCTAGTGCTGTTAGTTAATGTAGCAGAAAGCTAAGCCAGCTGGCGACACATCAGAGGTCCTATAATAGAGACAGGCTTTTCGAACCAAATGATCAGTAAGTGGTACATGAGCAGGCAGGCGACCACGCTAGAATAAGACAGAAAATAAGTGGAGAGAATTCGACACACAAGGGAATACAGTGCACAGGGTAAGATGTCTGATATACATAGGAATTATTTGAAGTTAATTAAGTGAGTAATTTAATTAATTTAGCTAAAGGTCATGAGCGAAAACAGCAGGACAGGTATTATGTTGCAGCTGTGGAATGTGGGGTTTTTGGATGTCAATATGATCTAGGACAAACACACCTGCAGAAATTGTAAGCAGGTGGAGGCATTTCCAATCAAGATTATGGATCTCGAAGGCGAACTGCAGGCACTGCATAAGATAATGGAAGGGGAACAAATGCCTGTATGCTTACTTCCAGAAGGCGGCCAGGCCTCTGGCAATGGAGTCGCCTGTTTTGATCAGCAGTGAGGGATGACAGGATGTCATCGTAGGCGAGGCAGGTAATGGGACAGAGCAGACAGCAGTGGATGACTTTCAGACTTTGCAATTTAAAAAAAAACAAGTACGAGGCACTCACAAAACTGCACAGCCAATAGTAATGTCGGAAAGGCAGATGGGCAGGCTGGCCATGGCAGCAGGAAACAGGAAACCGTTCAAGTAGGGGGAGCAAACAGGAATGAAGTCGTAATAGTGGAGAGACCAGTAAAGGGAATTGACACTCTTCTCTGCAGCAAAACGTGAGAATCCAAAGGGCTGTGCTGACTGCCTGGTGGCAGGATTCAGGACATATTCTCCCGGCTGGAGAGGAACTTGCAGTAGGAGGCAGAGTATCCAATTGTTGTGGCCCATGTAGGTATCAGCAACATATGCAGGAGATGAAAGGGAGTGCTGCAAGGCTAGTATTAGAAGCTGGTTACCAAATGAGGTAGCAGAACTGCAAGGTCAGTGCTCCCCTGCATTGTTGCCTGGACCACGTTTAAACTAGCATTGGGCAAATAAATTTTGAAAGATGAACGTTTGGCTCAGAAAATCGTGTGGGAGAAGTTTGTTCCGGTTTGTGTGGCACTGGCATCAGTACCATGGAGAGTGGGGGCTGTGTCCTCGGGACTGTGTGCACGTGAACAGTGAGGGGGATGGATGATCTTGTGAATCTTATAACTGGGGAAGAGAGGCTTTAAATTATACAAGGGGGTGATGGATAAAGCTTTGATAGATTTGGCAATTCAAGTGGCAGCCTCAAGGCAGCAGACCTTAACATAAACGAGGGTCATAAAATAGCAGGATGGGGCAGAGAGATTAAACCTAAATTGCATTAATGGTTAAGGCAAGATGTTTCATAGCTAAAAAGAAACAAAGCTAAAGGCTATGTACCTGAATGACCATAGCATTTAATACAAAGTTAGTCAAATGATATCACACATTGGCGTAAATACATATGGTACAATAACCATCACGGAGACAAGGATGCATGATGCAAGGATTGGACTCTGAACATTGCGGGGTATAGAATTTCTAGATGAAATAGAAGTCAGGTAAAGGTGAACAGGGAGCACTGTTGATCAAGGATGGCATTTTCACAATAGTTAGATATGACCTTGGTTCAGGAGATCAGGATGTGGAATCGGTTTTGGTGGAGATGGAGAATAAAAGGTGAAATACATCACCAGTGACAGTGGGCTGCAGGCCACCTAAAAGGAACCACAATTTAGGACAAATTGAACAGGAATAAATATTGGGTGACGATGATAAAGGGACAACAATGATCATTGGTGATTGTAGTTTACATAAAAATTGGAAAAAAATAGCCTGGACAACGAGTTCATAGTATACATTCCAGCTAGTTTCTTAGAGTAATGTGTACTGGAACCAACCAGAAAGCAGGTTTATGTGCTGTATCGTGATAGTATTAATTAATTACCTCAGAACGTAAGAAACCCAAGGTAGCAATGACCACATTATAATTGACGAAAGCATTCAGATTGAAAGACAGAAGAGTGTATCTAAGACAAGTGGTTAAAATTTAAATAAGGGCAACAATCTGAGCCTGAAAGCTGATCTAGCTGAAGCGAACTGGGATACCAGAGTAGGGGATAGACGAATAGTGAAATAGTGGCTGATGATTAAGGGGACAATTCACAATACCCTGAATAGGAACCTTCATATCACAAAAAAAACATTCTAAATGGTGTGTGTGGGGGAGGGGGTGGCGGCGTTGGGGGGCACCATCCGTGGTTAAGTCAATACGTTAAGGGAAACATCAAACTTAAGGAAACTGTGCGACGATCAGATGAGTTTTCAGAACATAAAGAACGGCAAAGTCTGTTATGAAAAGGACATAAGGAGGTTGCAGACCGACATTTGTAGGTTGAGTAAGTCGGCAAGATATGGTAGAAGGAATATAACGTGGGCAAATGTGAAATTGTTCACTTTGGCAGGAAGAATGTAAAAACAGTGTGACTTGAATGGAGAACGGCAGCAACATTCGAAGCTTCAGAGGGATCTACGTGATCTCGGCCATGTGATGCAACAAGTTAGCATACAGATGCAGCATGTAATTAAGGATGCTAATGGCATTCTATGCTTTATTATGAGTGAGATTGAGAATGAAAGTGACCATGTTCCGCTTCCATACTATAGGGAATTGCTGAGACCATATATCGAATTTTTTGTGCAGTTTTTGTCTCTTTATTTAAACAAGGGTGTAAATGCTTTGGAGGCTGCTCAGATGAGCTTTTACCAGATTTACAACTAAGATGAGTAGTGTGTTTTAGGAGGAAATGTTAGACCAACTATGACCTTATTGATTGGTGGACCAGCCTCTACGCGCTCAGTGGTTTACTAATGCTCTTAATTCCTATGTTCGTATCTAGGAGCAATTAATTCTACACTACATCTCCAAAAGACCCAGAACGTAGAGCGCCCCAGAGAAGCCACGAGGTGGAAAAACGGGATGGTTTTATTTTCAGAGAATCACAGAGTATTTACAACTCAGAAGGAAGACATTTCGCCACTCTAACCTACATTGGCTCTCTGAAAGACTACTTTAATTAGTCCCACTCTCTTGGCTTAGCCTCGCAATGTTGCACATTCCTTACTTTCAGATCACAATCCAATTCTCTTTTGCGTACCTCGATCGAACGTACATTCACCAACCACTCAGGAAGTTCGTTCCCGACTCCAACCATGCTCTTGTACAAAAATTTTAAAAAAAGAAACTAATCATATCACTGCTCCTCCTTAAGCCACGATTAAAAGGCTTTTCGTCTAATCTTACAAAGATAGGGATGGTGGAAGATCTCATGAGCAAGGTGGAACAGGCTGGTCCTGTGTCCATTGGAGTTTAGAAGATTGAGAGGTTACCTTCAAAAGATATAGGGCACCTTGAGGGGACGTGACAGCTTCAGGGGTATTCGTAACTGTTACTGAGCTTCAGGGGTATCCATTGCAGTCAGTGGAGCTCAGGTTTATTAAGTGCAATCACTTTAAATCAGGGGCATTCAGGTTAGCCACAGGGATTCAGAAGTATTCATTGTATTGTTCATGTAATTTGATGACAGGATAAAGGACAGTGAACTTCCAGGCCCATATTTACTGCTTCTTCCAGATGAGTTTCAGCAGAGAATATATGTCACGGTACAGCATGCCTGGACCAATTATATTTAGCTCCATCTACTGGTAAATTGACCATTATGGACAACTATGAACTTTTAAGATTATTTCACGCTGGACGTGTTCTGGAAAAGGATGCATTTAACTTAATTTTTTGATGGAAATGCAGGCCCACTGAATTCATTGTCAGGAATAACTATTTTCATGTCCATTGCCCAGTTAATTGATGTTGTAGCACAACATAACCTGCTCCACCATTCAAAAAGATCATAGCTGATCTGATTCACTTTCCGCCTAATCAAAAAACCTTGACTCTGTAGTTAGGCAAAAAACAATTTACCTCAACCTTAAAAATATTAATTGATCTTGCATTCACCACTCTCTCTGGAAGAGTTCAAACCATTCACGACCCTCTGAAAGAAATAAAGAATCTCATCTCCGTTTTAAATGGGAGGTCCCTTATGCTTAAACTGTGTCCGAGTCTCTCCGACCAGGGGACATATTCTTTCAGCAGGGAACCTGTCATAGAAAACTATACATTTAATTACAATTTTTTTGATGGAAGTGTAGGCCCGCTGATGCCGTTGTCAGGGATATTTTCAAGCCTATTGCCTAGTTGCTTGATGTTGACACATAGGGTGCGTATGTACGCGTTTTGCCGGATTCAATTAGTTGATGGCTTATTTTTTTCCTCAGCATTCCTAAAAACCATATAGTGCATAAATTCAATTGACCATCGGATGCAACAATCGGCTGCTGCTCCCATACAGTAGATTCATTTATCAATTACTCTTTCATCATCGATTACATAAAGATATTTTGGAAATATGAATTCGCAACCGACCACAATTTTGTCACCATTCGATCAAGGTCTGCTCTTTCCGACGAAATTTGATTCTTCTGAATGTCTGCTTCAATTCCTGGCCATTGTGCCACACCTGACATTAACATTGGGCATAGGGTGCCTTCCCACAAATCATATGTTAATTTGCATCTACCACACAGTTAACCCGAATATTAGAGTATAGGATTGTTATGGTAAGTTGTTTTCTTTCTATATGTGCCTGTAAACAAATAGCTGGGATGAGGGAATCGTGAATATTAAGGTAATTTTCCTGTGTTTTTCTTGAAACCTTTACAACCTTCCTGTCTGGTGAAATATTGCTCATTATTTCTTCCTTGTCTAATAAATGTTTGAGTTTTATGTTAAAAGTTCATCAGTAGACTGCTACGAATGTGCTCCGTAACTGTCTTGCAGGGTTTCAAAAAAAGTTAGGATCTAGCAAGCCAGGTTACACTTTGGAATCCGACTTTTCCATTATATACAAAACAAAACAAAACAAAATAATCTGACAACAAAGTAGTGCACAATTTTTCATTTCATATACCTAATGGAGTATGTTTTTCCTTGTTCTATATTGTTGACACTCGCAATATTTTGAATGCATCTCTATCCATGATAAAGGCCAAAGGGGAGATAAACATTTAATACATGTTTCCTGTTCCCTGCTTGCTTGCATAAAACCATTTTACTACGTAAAGGCCTCACCCCTCATTTGGCTCCTACGTTTATTAATTTGTTACCTATACGAGACTTTCGAATTGCCCTTCATTTTATTTGCCAGTCTCTCTCAATACTTCACATGTCATTATTTAATTGGTTTTGTCACCTCCCCTCTGAAGTTTCTAAATTGAGCCTTGATCGGACTTGTGTTATAAACGGGACAACTCCAGTTTCTGCTTCGTTTTTTCTTTATATATTTATTTTATCGTAAAGGATCTCCGACTTTGTTTGTAATAACTTTCCGTTTTGCTATCCCCTTCCGACAGCCTTCTCTTCTGATGCCAATTGAACCTTCATTGAGGAAAGTATATCTTACCTTAGACAAGGAGACGAAAAACATTCATCGTATGACTCTGTGGTCTCAACAAAGCCCTGTATAGTTTCAACAAAACTCATTATGCTCATACACTTAACTCCTTTCACTAAACGGTAGCTTATCTTTTACCTCCACGTCTACGTGTCGTTAGCGGAGCTCTTGTTTGTTTATCATTCCCGCACAAGGACCTAGAATCCATTTGAATGCAAAAATTAACACACATTCACCTGCGAAACAAGCATACTTTCTCATAATGCTTACAGCAGCGGATATTTTTACCCTTTTCTCCTTAAAGAACCAGGAGAACGGTCTATATCACATAGCACCCTATTTGCAAATTTATAATCCTCACCGCTGATTACTTTGCATATTAAGCCAACTTGGATGCATTATCCCGTGTCCTCTATTTAGTTGATATAAAATGTAGGTAGTTGACACCCAAATGCTGATATTTGTCCAATCGAAGCAATTAGCCTTTTATTTATACGTTATGGATGTTCCTTATCCTGACCTCAGGCCCTAAATTTATGATTTTGGTATGGCTGTGGCCGATTATACAAGCGATATTAGAACAATATCACAATAAAACTAGAAGCAATATTATGCATGCAAATGCAATTACTAACATAGCGAATACATAAATGAATACATACTTCCATTCATACATAAATAAATACATATATAAATGAATAGATAGATAAATACAAAAGAAATACAAAAATAGATGGGTAGATAGACAAATTCTAAATGAAATCAAACGAACAGTTAAAAAAAAACAAACGAAACAACGGACGGACAGCCTGCAAAAATCAAACAGGTACACCCGTGTTAGATTACCATATTACACCAGTTCCGTGAGTTCGAGCATTATGTGTTACATTATTGTGTGTAACCTCTTGGAATCCCTTTTGTAAATTCAGTCATACCAAATACTGCTTCTTCCTTGGTTACATCCCAAGAAATTAGCAAAGTTTTGTCAAGCACAGTTTTCTTTTCATAAACGTTGCCTAGCCATGTCGACATTTTCCAAGCGACCTGTTACCAATCCTGTATTCATAAGATTACATGTGTGTGTGTGTGTGTGTGTGTGTGCGTTTGTATTTGCGTGTTTTTGAGGCCCTGATAGGAAAATCATAATATACTTTGAAATGCAAGTCAAATTCATAATCAAACAATTATTTGGATCTTTTCCTGAACAATAACGTTGGGGATAAGCACTGCATTTCACAGTTCTGTTGAAGGGTCATGAGGACTCGAAATGTCAACTCTTCTTCTCCGCCGATGCTGCCAGACCTGCTGAGTTTTTCCAGGTACTTCTATTTTTGTTTTGCATTTCACAAAATGATACGTGAGACCTCCTACCTTACGTTACACTTTTATTCGAAGCTGTAATACTCTGCTCCCAGTTTTGATATGCATCCATTTACAGTATTGCTTCGGCATATATTAGCATGTTTGCTTCAAAAATAAATCGGTTTATTTCTCTAACTTCATCTCAAGCATAAGTTTACCTTATTCCTTAACTTCCCGCGCCGTGCTTTTTTACAAGCATAATGCGCCATACATGGTGCTTGCTGGTCACATAAATGATAATTGGAAAAGCGATATTGAAGCTAAAAGACGTTAAACAGTTTGATGACTGAAATTGTAATTACTAAAAATGTATACAGAAATGCAAATTTTCCGAAAGTCACACATGTATGCTGGTAGCAAGTATGGTTAAAGGGAAAAAAATGTCTATCTTTGTAGAATCGGCAGGAGGTCTTATATATTGCACGTGATTCCATGTTGGGTTGAGGAGATTGGATGCATGGCATATTTTTGTGGAGGGTGCGGAGGTAAATATGAATGATACTCTTCGTTATTGCGGATCAGGGACGGAAAGGGTACACCAGATATACCGTGTATTATTTGGGGCAGAGACGGGCTGCTTAGAACTGCTTCCCACAGGCTTGGAGCACAAGGGGAGATAACATGGCCTCGTGTCGGAGAAGCCGGGGTTGCTTTTGTATGAGTGGTGGCTGAAAGAACTCTCTAAAGTACCATAATGCCAGGATGGAGTTGTAAATTAAGTCGAGAATGGTGTAGCAGAATTAACCTTTGAGGCTCCGAAAGGCTTGGAACTCGGGTCACGACTGGCGGTACAGAGAACAGAGTCCAGAGTTCTGAAGAATTTGAAATTTATGGAGGTTGGAAGCAGATGTGATAGTGGCATTTTTAACAACATTAAACTGCGATGTGAGTTAAGCATGCGGCGGCGTAGAGGTAGAATGTGAGAGGTAGCCGTAGCTTGGGAGGTAACCGTCGGCGTACAAGGACGTACAATGGCGGGGTGAACGCTGGAAAGATAAGATGCTGAGGGGAAGCACATAAGTTATCTAGTTAGCCAAATGAATGCGAAACTTGGGGTTCACTTTCGCTTGCAGCGAACCTAAAATCTGAATATTTCAAGATGATGATTTGCACTACAATGCAACTGGAGCAGTTGCTGAACTAAAGAAATGCAAGAGAAACGAATTATAAGCGTTCAATTAATAGGCTGTTGACTGCAAGGTCTGGACATCCGAAATGTTAAAACGCTTTTGAAACAAAGTGTCTATTCGCAACACATTGTGGTACATGACCCTGACGTGCTTGATCTTATTGGATGAGATCGCACACCAACGCTGAAAGCGTGAAATATCAAGGATGGAAAACGAACTAAACCGTACCTAGGGAAATAGCGACTATATGTTGAATGTTCTGAATCATCTGAATTTTTTTTTTCATGTAACATGGTAAAAAGGAATGCCTGAGAGAGTAAAATAGAGTTGATGTATTGTTGACTTCCTAATGCGTCAATCAGCAATTCATGTGATGAAATGCAATGAAACATCTACAGATTAAAGAACATAAAGCAACAATAACTCCAGAACATTTGGCGCATTAAGAACCTTCACATCCATACAACCTAAACATAAATCGCAGTGGATAGAAGAGCAGAAATTCTGGTGTTTTCACCTGTTTAACCGCACATCCAGAACAACTAGAAAACGAATGTCCGGCGGTACAGGACTGTGGGCAAAAATGTTAGAGAATATTGTGATCATTCACAGTGTCAAACTTGATGGAATTGTCAATGAAATTAGGAGATTGTTAACAGTTATAAAAAACAGTATTCATTTTAGATGGCAAACGTTGCGTGGGGTTGAAGCCGAAACAAAACGTCCACGCAGAAGTTGTGTAATAAATTGCTCCTTCAGCGATTTTCCAAAATAGCAAAGGCCCAATAAAATGCCAGCTGCAGCGTAAATTAGCAAGCAACGTAAACGCATCTGTGATGCATTCGTCGCTTGAATCTTTAAATCGAATTTTTTTGGTCTAAATTAGCTGTTGGTTTTCACCGCTGCGTGTGTTAAATTTGATTCTATGAATTGAGGTTTCGACGATGCTGGGAAGCAGCCAAATTAAGGGCAAGGTTAGTCAGTTGTCTCTCAGCGGTGCTCTGTTTAGGTTGTATAAGAGAAATCGAGAGTTGTTTGCTATTTCTTCAAATATACGGAATGAAAATTGCATCGAAATGATTTTTGATATCATTAAAAAGCAACTTTTAATTCACAATATTATAGTTTCCACGTGTGAAATGAAATGTACCTCTGCATATAGTATCTTTTCTCATGTTTTTCAGCCATTTCACGAGGCTTGGAACGGGCCAGATCAAGAGAACCGTACGCCCGCCTCTGTACACCTGCATTTCGCTCCTTCTAGAAAGTCAATGTTTACAATTCAGCAAGTTACATCTGCAGAAGTCAAGAACATACATGCGAGAATTCACTTTAGGAACACGGTTAAGCCATTCAGCCCCTCGAGCTTGCTCCACGAATCCATAAGATCGTCGTAGAACTGCGCCTGACCTCAACTTCTTTGACCCACTTGTCAATCAAAACGCTACCTAAGTTAGCCTTAAAAATATTCAGTGACGCTGTCTACACCGCTCTATGGGGAAGAGTTGCACAGATACACGACAGCTTGAGAAAGAAACAAATCGCCTTATCGCCGTCTTAATGGAGACTTGTTTTTTTTTTAAGTAGTGCTCCCTAGTTTTAGCCTTTCCGACAAGCATCCAGCCTGTTAAGGCCACTCAAGATTTTATGCCAATTTATGAGATCACCTCTCATTCCTCTAAACTCTGTTGATACATGCTCAATCTCCACACACATTTCTCATAGGATAGCCCATTCAGCAGATTCGGTTTAGTGAAACTTCCCCGAACTGTTTCGAATGCAATCATTTTATTTCTTAATTGAGAACGATCACAGGAATGAAAGGCTTAACATATGCGGAACGTTTGAGGATTCTGGGTCTAAAGTCGATGGAGTTTAGAATTATGGGGGGGGGGGGGGGGGGGGGGGGGGGGGGGGGGGGGGTGGGTGGGGGGGGCGGGGGGCGCTCTAATTGAAACTTACAGAATACTGAAAGGCCTGGACAGAGTGGACGTGGGGAAGATGTTTCCATTAGTAGAAGAGACGAGGACCCGAGGGCTCAGCCTCAGAATAAAGGGAAAACCATTTAGAACAGAGATGAAGAGAAAGTTCTTTAGACAGAGAGTGGTGAATCTGTGGAATTCATTGTCACAGAAGGCTGTGGAGGCCAGGTCATTGAGTGTACTTAAGATCGTGATGGATAGGTTCTTGATTGGAAAGGGAATCAAAGGTTACGGGGAGAGGGTGGGAGAATGGGTTTGCGAAACTTATCAGCCATGATTGAATGGCGGACCAGACTAGATGGGCCAAATGGCCTAATTTCTGGTCCTTTGCCTTATGGTCTAAGTAGACCAAACAGTAAACTGTTATTGTGATATGGCCTCACGGCTACCCTATGAAGCTGTAGCAGAATATCCATATTTATTGTCCATCCCCCTTGCAATAAACGTCAATATTCCATTTTCCTTCACACTCACCTGTCGTCCCGGTGCACTACCGTTGTTATTATTCATGTAACTGAACATCTGGATCCCTCTGTGCAGCTGAGTTCTAAAATATCTCACCATTCAAAAAAAGAATATGTTTATGCATCCGGCGAAGTGGTCATGTTCACATTTTCTCTCGTCATATCACCATCTGCCAAGGTTTTTCCAAACTTAATAAACTATCCAGATCAATTTGCAGACTATTCATGTCCTGTTCATAAATTAATTTTGATATCATCAACACATTTAGCACCAGGCATGCGGTCCTGCCATCCAAGTTATTAATATAGATTAAAAATTGTTGAGGCCCCACTACTGACGTATGTGACATTCATTACAGTTGTCACATCTTGAAAACATGAAAAAGTCCCATTGATGCCAACTCTTTGTTTACCATTTCCTAACGCTAATAAATTATTTAAACATGATTTCCTTTTTAGAAAACTAGGTTCTCGCTGCGTAATTGTCTTGAGGTATTCCAAATGTCCTGCTATAACGTTTTTAGTAATAGATTCCATCATTTTCCCTATGACAGATGTCAAGCTAACTGGCCTGCAGTTCCATGCTTTCTGTCTCCCTCCTTACTTAAGTGGATGAAATGCTTTCACTTGTTTCCAATTTGATTGGAACTTTCCAGAACCTAGGTGATCTTACAAGATTAAAACCATAGCATTTGCTATCTCAGCAGTTAATTATTTTATGGCCCAATCACGAATTTCATCCAGACTTGGGAACTTATCAGTTTCAGCCCTAATAATTGTTTCCATACCATTTCTCTGGTGAATGCAATGGCTTTATGTTCTTCAACGCCTTTCAACTCTTGATATAAAATTATCACTAGGATGCTGTTTGTACCCTTTCGAGTGAAGACAGAGAAAAAAATTATCTGTTCACTTCATTCGACACCTCCTTATGTTTTATTAGGACTTGTGCAGATGACCTCTGGAGAAGACCAATGTTGGCTTTGCTTGGTCTTTTCATTTTAGATGTTACCTCTGGAAACACGTATTTGTCTAACCGAGCTTTCATTTGTGCTCTTGTTACACTCATTCATGAGTTTTGCGATTCGCTGCTAGGGCTAGCATTTAATGCTCACCCATAGTTGACCTTGAGAAGGATGTGGAGAGCTGCCTTCTTAAAGCTCGGCAGTCCTTGTGGTGTAGGTGCGCCCAATGTGCTGTTTGGAAGGGAGTTTCAGGGTTTTGAAAAAGTGACAGTGCAAGATCGGCGACATAATTGCATGTAAGGATTGTGTGACTAGGAGTGGAACATCCCGGTGTTGGTCCTCCCGTCCATATGCTCCTGCATATACCCGTTAAAGAGGGTAATAGTTGTGGGTTTGGAATTTGCTCTCAAAGGGGCCTTGGTGAATTACTGAACTGCTTCTTTAAGATGGTATACACTGCTGCTATCATGCGGCGGTGGTGGAGGTAATGAATGCTTATGGCTGGGGAACCAATTGAGCAAGCCTCGTTGTCCTGAACACTGTTAAATTTCTTGGGTCTTGTGGGAGCTGCTGTCATCCAGGAAAATACAGAGTAGTCCATCACATTCCTGACTTGTGCCTTCTAGATGGTGGACAGGCTTTGGGGAGTCAGGAGGTCAGTTATTCATCAGAAGATTCCGAGTCCCTGATGTGGCCTTCTAGCCACAGTGATTATGTAGCTAGTCGAGTTCAGATTCTGCTTAATGGTCACCCCGAGACTGTTGATAGTGGGCGATTCAGTGATGTTAATGCCATTGAACATCAAGGGGCCATGGTTGGGTTCTCTCTTGTTGGAGATAGTCATTGTCCTTTTACTTGTGTGGTGCAAATGGAACTTGCCGTTTGAATGCCCAAGCCTAGATATTGTCCAGGTCTTGCTGCATTTGGACATGGAAAGCTTCAGTATCTGTTGGTTCGTGAATGGTGCTGAACACTTGCAATCATCAGCGGACATCACCTCTCCTGACCTTATGATGGAAGAAAGGTTATTTATGAAGCAACTGAAGATGGTTGGGAAGAGGACACTACCATGAGGAGTTCCTGTGGTCATGCCCTGGAGCTGGGATGACTGATCTCCAGCAACTACGTCCATCTTCCTTTGAGCAAGCTATATCTCCAACCACTGTAGAGATTCTCCCCTGATTCCCATTGTCTCCCGTTTTGCTGGATCTCCTTGGTGCCACACATTGTCATAAGCTGCCGTGATATCAAGGGCACTCACTTTCATCTCACCTCGGGAAATCTGTTAGTTTGTCCATGCTTGAACCAAGGCTGTAATGGGGTCAACAGTTGAGTTGCCCTCACGGAATCCATGCTGAGTGTCAGCGAGAACGTTGTTGCTAGCAAGAGCCATTTGATATAACTGTTGATAACCTCTTCCCCCATCATAGAGAATAGACTGATGGCGAGGCAACTGACCTGCTTGGACTTCTCTTGATTTTTGTGTGTAGGTCTGTTTTCTACATATCTGGGTAGATGTCAGTAGTGTAGCTGCACTGGAAATGTTTGACTAGGTGTGCAGCCAGTTTTGAAGCGGTGGTGTTCAATACTATTGTCGATGTATTGTCAGTGCCCGAAGCTTTTGTGGCAACCAGTGGCTTCAACCGTTTCTTGATATCACATGGAATAAATCGAATTGGCTGAAGAATGGCATCTGTAATGCAGGGACCTCCAGAGGCGGCCGAGATGGGTAATCCACTGCACACTTCTGGCTTAAGGTTGTAGCAATTGATAAGGCCTTACTTTTTCTACTGCTCTGCCGAGCTCCTCTATCACTGTTGTTGGGGATATTTGTGGACCTTCCTCCTCCAGTGTGTTTTTTAATTGACCACCACCACTCAGGACATGATGTGGTAGGACTGCAGAACCTTGAATTGATCCGTTGGTTGTGAAATGGCTCAGCCCCGTCTATCACTAGCTGCTTAGTTCGGTTGACACGCAAGTAGACCCATGTTATTGCTTCACCGGGATGACACCTTATTTTTTGGCATGCCTGGTGCTGCTCTTGGCATGCCCTCCTGAACATTTCATTGAATTCCTGTTCATCCCATGGCTTGGCGGCAATGGGAGTTTGAAGGATATGTCGGGAGATGAGATTACATTTGATGTTCGAGCACAATTCACCTTCTACCTATGGCCTACAGCGCGTCATAGATGTCCAGTCTTGAGTGGCTAGGCCTGTTCGAAATCTATCCTATTTAGGACCGTGATACTGCCACACAACATGATTAAGGGCCTTCGCAAGAGGAAGGAGCGACTTGGTCTACAGAAAGAATGTGCAATGGTCAGTCCTGCAAAAACTGTCATGGACAGATACATCTGTGGCGGGCACGTTGGTGAGGATGACGTCACATATGTTTTCCCCTCTTGTTGGTTCCCTCACTGCATGCCGTAGATCCAGTTTAGCAGCTATGTCATTTAGTACTTGCCCAGCCCGTCCCGGAGTGGTGACACCAAGCCACGCTTGGTGATGGGTATTTAATTCCCGCTCCCAGAGAACATTCTGCGCCTTGCCCCCGTCACTGCTTCCTCAAAGTTGTTTTCAACATGGAGGAGCATTCATTCATCAGGTGAGCATCTATGGTACATGGTAATCAGCAGGATGTTTCCTTGCCCAATTTATGACCTGATGCCATGAGACTTCATGGGGTCCAGAGTCGATGTTGAGAACTCCCAAGACAGCTCCCTCCCAATGGTATATCATTGTGCCCACGCCTGATCGACCTGTTCTGCTGGTGGGACAGGATGTCCCCAGCGATGGTGATGGACATGTCTGGGATCTTATCTGGGAGGCATAATTCCATGAGGATGAATATGTCAGGCTGTTGCTTGTCTAATCTGTGAGACAGCTCTTCCATTTCTGGCATTAACCCCCAGATGTTAGTTTTGAGGGCTTTGCAGGGTCCACAAGACTGCGATTGCCATTGTCATTTCCAGTTCCTAGGTCGATGCCGGGTGGTGCATCAGTTTTCATTCTTATTTTGTGACTTTGCAGTGTTTTGCTACAACTGAGTGGTGTGTTAGTCCACTTCAGGGGGCATGTTTGATTAAACCACATTGCTGTGGTTCTAGAGTTTTCTGCAGGCCAGTGCCGGTAAGGACTATACATCTTCTTCCCTAAAGGACCAGTTTAGAGAACCAGGTGTGTTTTTGATACAATCATTAATGGTCCCAGGGCCATCGTTAGACTTCATATTCCAGGTTTTTATTTAATTCAAGTTCCACCATCTATTATGGCAGGATCGGAACCATGGTCCCCAGAACATTACACTTAGTCTCTGGATTGCAAGTGTCTGTCATTATATTTTTTTTCCGAAGTCCTTTGTTGTATTTTGCATTCTGTCCATTATTTTGATCTACCTTTTACTGAACTTCCCAGAACTGTATGATTTTTTTTCTTCTTTCAATTTGATGCTACTGCTTCCTTTGTGACTCTCCGATGATAAATCCTTCCCCTATGCCTTTCTTTCTCACTGGGATTTTTTTTTTCCGTGTTTTACCAAATGTCTCTCTAACGTCTGCCTCAGCATTTCTCAGACTTATCTCTTCACCTAATTCCCCAATTCAGTTTAGCCAGTTATTCCTTCAAACCCACATTATTGCCCTTATTTAACTTCAAAGCAGTCCTTAGAAACACTCATCACTCTGTCGAACTGAATGCAAAATTTAATCATGTTTTCACCACTGATAGCTCGGGTGTCCTTACAATGAGAAAATTAATTAATTCTGTCACGTTTCACAGTAAGCCATTGTTATAGGGAACATTTGCATTGCTGCCTTGTCTCCTTCAGGTAAGTTAAAATCTTAATATTTTTCTCTTTCTGTCCTCGGTTTGCTTCTCAACATGAAACAAAAACCTAAATTTACTTGATTTGAAGGTTGTAAGCTGTTCTCAAAATAATTTAAAAAAACATTGTCCAACGTTATAAGTCATTAAATGACAGATGCAAATATTTTATTTCCTGAAGAATATGTTTTAGGCATCAGCGCATAGTGACTGATTTTCGAAATTCAGGTAAGTAATGCCCTGTTGTTTTACTCAAAGTTTTTAATTTGGGATGGATAGCTCAAAATGAAATTGGTATGAATTTGCTTTATAACAATGAATAAAAATAATTGTATCACAAGTTACCTTGTTCGGAAGTAAAACTACAAGTGCAAGTTTTGTGAAATAACTTCCTTACCGTGGGGTTCATGGTGCAACAAATGGGTAAAATAATGCATTCCCTCACATGTACGGTTAACAAATCAATTACGAAATTTATTAGAGTAAAGAAGCAACTGTTATATTTTCGTAAATAACAAAAAATAGTATCTGTGCCTCCTCTAAGAAAGGGAAGGTAAAACACCTCTAGGTCCATCTAAAAGTTATACTTCAGGCAGCGAAGTGTGAAGATGACGATGAAAATACAATACATTGACATGAAAGAGTCGACGTACCCTTGATGTCTCACAGAACTTCATAGCAAATTATTGATTTAATATCATGTAGTTAGTTTTTATTTTGTAGACACATGTGCCAATGAATTAATGAAGAACAAGCACGCATATATAACAATTGTTCAATTTACCAGCTAACGGGTGTTGCCTCTTTTTTACCCAAAACACGAATCGCAAGAATTGACAAGCTGTTTTACATTAAAATCATGTTTTTGAATCGTCTATTTAACTCTACTCAGACATGGGGAATCCTGTATTTTCTATTCATCTGAACCATTGCACAGGAAAACAGGCATCACACGTGGAGCTTTGCACGTGCGGAGAGGCAACATTATGGGTCACCTCCTTCAGTGTACCTGCACGAGATTTCCTAAAGAATTAAGCCTGCAAAAATGGAACACATACTCGTAATATAAATTAAATGGGCGGCCACATTTTTTAAAAAAACAGAGGCCTCTTGCTTTAGATTCTCCTCAAGAGAAAACATTTTTCCACATCCAACCTGTCAAGTTCCCTCATGATCTTATACATATCAATCAAGTCTCCACTTACTCTTCTAAATTCCAGCGGGTATAAGCCAAGCCTGCACAACGTTTCCTTATTAGGCAACCCGCTCATTTGAGGCATTAGTTCAATAAACCATCTCTGAACTGTTCCCAATGCACATACATCCTTCTTTAAATAAGGTGACCAATACTGTACAGAAATCAAGAATTGGTCTCACTAATGCTCCCTATAACTGAACATAACCTCCCTGATTTTGCATTCACTTCCCCTCGAAGTAAATCATAGTTTTTTATTGTTTTCCTAATAACTTGCAGTACCTGCATAAAAGCCTTTTTCGATTCATGCACTCAGACCCTCAGATCCCTCTGCATCTAAGAGGTCTTCGATCTCTCACCATGTAAATATACTGTTCCACGTGTATTCTTAGTGCAAAAATGGAGAATGTCGCATTATACTTGATTTGGCAAGTGTTTGCGCACTCACATAACATATCTATATCCTTTTTTTGTAGTCTCCTAACTTCAGAAATACTTTCTTACCTATCCTTGTGTCATCAGCAAATTTGGCAATCAGCCCATCCATCCCTTCGTCCAACGTACTAATGTAAACTGTCTCCTTTGGCAGACTACTCGTTACATCTTGCCAACCAGAAACAGGCCCATTTATGCGTACTATCTGTTTCCTTTTGGCCAGCCAATATTCTATCCAGATCAAAGTTCTACCCCCTATGCTATGAACTTATATTTTCTCCAATAACCTTTGATCTGGCACTTTATTCAATTGCAACCGCACCCCTTCATCCACGACTGAGGTTGCTTCCTCAAATAACTCCTGTAAGTTGGTTTATCATTAGTTTCCTTTCACAAAATTATTTTGACTATGCCTGTTTACCAAATAGGCTGCTATATCTTCTTCAATAACAGTTTCTAGCATTTCCCCATGAGAGATGTTAAGCTAACTGATATGTAGTTTCACCGCTTTCTGTCTCCCTCCAATTTTGAATAATGGAATTAAATTTTCTATCTTCAATCTAATGGGGCCTCGCCCGAATCTAGGGAGTTTCGGGAAGTTAAATGTGTCTCACTTGCCAATTCTTTTTAGACCCTAGGATCAGTTCCATCCGGACCTGGGCACCTGTCAGCCTGCAGCTGCAACAATTTACTCAGTACCAGTTCTCTGCTGACTGTCATTTTCCTTAGTTTCCTCCACCTTCTATTTCCTCATTTATTGCTGCTTTTGGGATGTTTCTTGTGTAATCTATATGAAGATTGGTGCAAAATACCTGCTCAATTTCCTTGTTTTTCATTATCAATTAGCCAGGCTCACTTTCTAATGGACCAATGCTCACTTTGTTAGCATGTTTCTTTTTTGTATATATTTGTGGACACGCTTACTATCTGTTTGTGTACTTTTGGCTAGGTTTTCCCCGTACTCTAATGCTTCCTTCAATTATTAACCTTTTAACTATCCTTTGCAATGTGTTACATTCTGCCCAATCTTCTGGCATTTCTCCGCCTATCTATGAACAAGTATATACTTTTTCCTTTGAATTTGTTACTATTTTTAACCTTTCTAGTTAGCCACATTTTTTTTACTCGTTTCAATGTATCTATTCTGTGTATTCTGAAATATCTGCTTAAATATTTGCCACTGCATCTTTATGCACATATGGCTCAACCCAATTTGCCAATTCACTTTTGCCCAACTCTCCTTTCATGCTCCCCTAATTGCTCTCATTTAAATTCAAAAACATCGCCTGAGAACCACTCCTCTCTCCCTGTACCTATATGCAAAATTAAATGATATTATTGTCGCTGCTACATTGGGCGCCTTCTGTATGAATCATTAAATAATTCCATCTTGTTGCATAATTCCATGTCCAATACAGCCTGCTCTCTGGTTGGCTCCATAACATTATTTTCTAAGAAACTATCCCTGAAACGTTCTCTGGACTCTTAATTCATGCTACCTTTGCCATCAGACTTTTCCAGGCTGCATGTAGATTAACATCTCCCTTTATTGTCGCCATACCTTTCTGAAAAGCTCCCATTATTTCTTGCTTTATGCTCCATCCTACCATTTGGTCACTTTTATGGCTCCCACGAGTCCCATAATTCACATCTTGTTTTTGCCATTTCTCATCTCTACCAAAAGCATTTCCAGAGACTCATTCCCTGAATTAGGTTATTCCTTTCTATTGTACTCATGCCATTATTAACTAACAGACTTATCTTTCCACTGTCTCGCTCCCCATCCTTCCTAAATGCCCCATGCACTTTAATATTCACCTCCTAGTCCAGGTTTTCCTACAGCCATGCCACTGTAATGGCTTTCAAATTGGACATCTTTCTTTCTTTTTGAACTCTTAGTTCGTCTGTTTCTTTTCAGATGCTTCTTGCATTCGGATGCTGAGACTTTACTTTTAACGTTTTACTTTTCTTAAAAGCTCTGGTTTCATCTTTTGATTTACTGTCAGATTTATACTCTTATCACTTTCTGTCACCGTCTGTTTTTGATTTCCCATAGTAATAACATTCTCTTTTGCCAGACCTCTACGCTTCAATTAACCACATCTTCCCAAATTTGATCTCTTGTCCACACTGCTTAGTTAAAAGCCCTCTCTACTTCCTGCTTATGTGGTTCGCAAGAACCCGAGTCCCTGCACTGTTCAGGAGTAAACCCTCTCAATGCTACAGCTCCCATTTCCCCAAAGTATTACTCAATGCCCCAAAAACCAGAACCAACTTCTCCCATCCAGTCTTTGAGCCACACATTCATCACCAAAATCAGATTTTTTCTCTGTCCATTTTCACGTTGCTCAGATAATGCAAGGTTATGGACTTTGAGGATCTGCTTCTTAATTTGATGCCACGTTCCTCATACTGATAATGCCAAACCTCCTTCCTTTCCTGACTTTGACCTTCATACGTGCATGGAGCGCGATGAATGGGGCCTCCCCTTCCACTGCAATTTCCTCTCCAGCTCTGTGCAGATGTCCTGAGCCCGAGCACCAGTCTAGCAACATAGCCGTCTGGAGTCATGCTCTTCGCTGCAGAGAACTGTATCAATCTCCCTGACTACACCACCATCTACTACCAATACATTCCTAGTACCTCCCCCAACTTTAATAGCTTTCAGTACCACGATGAAATGCCCAGTTAACCCATGTACCCTGCAGACCCCACTCTCCTCCAAACAACGTGAACATCCATCTATCCTGGTTAAAACTTGCAAAGGCCGATTCTGATGCACTCCTGTCTTTTGGGTCACCTTATCTGCCTTACTTGCAGTCAGACTCTCCTGTCCCTGACAAGTGGCCAAATTAGAAGACTCTATTCTAAGTGGTGTGGCTGCCTCTTGGAATAAAAAGTACAAGTAATTTTCCCCTCCCTGATGATCTGCAGCTCGCCCTCCAGCTCAATAGCTTGGCGCCAAGGTTCCTACAGCCGCAAAAATTCATGCAGATGTGTTTGTCCTTGAACACACCGGTATCCAGAATCTGTCACATGCTGCTATCTCAGCAGAGCACCTGCCCTGCCATCTCAAATATATATTCATAAATAATTATTGCTAATAATTGTATTATGATAAATAAAGCATGCTCCTCCTGGTATCCTTTGGCACTGCCAGTAAACCTTACGACACTTATACCACAATACAATACTTATCATAATGATAAAACTAATAATTTCAGGCAAATGTTAACCTGCTCCTCATGATGCACCGTTTTGTAAATCAAATACTGGTGGCTGAAAAAAAAGTAGAAAGGGGGAAAAACACATCCTCCCCGCCCTTCGCCGAACTCCCCACTGGAAACAATTTAAATCTTCTAGTAAAGCTTACCTAAAGCACCTCTTTCTCCCTTGCACTTAATTCCCGCTTTGAACCAAATTCCCAAATCTCGTCACTTTGTTTCTCTCTCGCTCAAGCCAAAGTCACCCCTCTCTGACCATGCATCTCTTCGCAAGAAGCACAGTTGACACTTACTTTATCAATGATATCCATATCTGAAAGTTAATACTAAAATGCAGTGCTTCAACCATCAAATCTAATATTATTACCATGCTACTGCAACGCATTGCACTACCAAAAAGAACGGTCTGAAAATGTGAATTGTTTAATGCAGCTAGCTTGTGAAAGAGAACCTCGGCAAGCGTTAAAGCGTAAAGAGTCTCTTGGCTAGAACGCTTGTAGGTTCCGGGTTTTATTCTTAAGGAATGAATAACCGATGCTTTCATGTTATAAGGCATAGAAAGGGATGGCATCCATAACAGCCTCTATTTTCATTAGCAATCCTACATTGAGATGGGAAGGTACCCAATCTAATTTTATGTGCAGCAAGCAATGTTGGCATTATTTCACATTGTTGTCGCTTCCGAAGGGCAACGAAAAAATGCATACATTTGAGTCCTCTTCAAACCTGTCATTGTTAGTCTAAAACCTATGATACTTTGATTTAGTTTGAAGTTGAAAAATGTATCCAGCTGCTTAGAAAATGTGTGAGAGTTTGTAAACACTTTGGCCGGTGTTTGAATTTTCAGTTTTGACTGAACGTATTGTGCATTGGACGGAGCAAGGAAACATTAAGACTGAATCCAAACATGTTCAAAGCACATAAAGTTGATCCAATGTATGAATCGTCCACCTGAACTTTGAAATAACGTTCAGGGTTAATAATAAAATGAACTTACCTTATCTTCATACTAAGTAGCACTTATTGAAGTTTTCTTAGCTCCTGGTGAGAAATAATATTCAAAAAGGAATCGTTAATTCATGCTGATATTTGCTTTCCTCACCATTCCAACAAACTCAAATGTAATTCGGTTACGTGCAGGATTTAATAGTACGAACGAGTTCGCAATCTATCTCAAAATGTTAAAACCAAATTAATTGGCTTTGCAGCTATTTCTGTGTTGATGCTGTGCAGAAACTGTTACACTAATTAAATTCACTTTCAGTGGTTTAGATCTGCAACGATGCAGTTTAGCTTACTGAAACGGCAAGTCTTGTAAGGCCAACTTCACATTTAATATTTGAGCTGAATCAACATGCAAGTTTGAAAGTAATTTCATACCAAAGCATTATTTAAATTGTGTAACTCAGCAGTTAATGGCCCACTTATGTTAATTCTAATCAGACATTTTAATCCTTTATCTTTGAGTCATTGAGTCCTTTAGTGTCAGATGTGTCATTCATATCTTTGGATATAATAAATCATATCACAATCAGCAGCGCCAAAAGTTGAAATGCATGACTGGCACATCCAGTGATCAGAACAACACTGATTTTAGAGGGAATAGCTGCACGATTGATGAAAAAAAAAGAGTGGAATGCAAGCTGGATATAAACAAGCTTAAATATCGTATGCGCCAATTTCAAATAAATTGTCGATTTAAAATGATAATACAGAAAATGAAAGCACAACACATTCGTGTCATTATGTATATATTCAGCTGTTTTGTATGCAGTCTGAAACAATATGCCTAGAATATAGTAATTTGGAGAAAATCACTCAGGTCAATTCAGGGAACAATGTCGATTCGAATGGTCATCTTCCGATTAATGGCAATCAAAAAAATTGCATTAGTTTTTCAAATGGTTGCGTCATGCTGAAACAGAATAGATTGGTGTTTCGAGTATCATCGCATTTCACGTCGATGAAGCTTAGAAAGAAAATAAATCATTATAATGGGACATATTCACAAATTCGTTTGAAATTGTCAATCGACAGCAGACTCATTAATTCATTTCCCCTCAGATTTCCACAGAGGGGACACAATTGTCTATCATTCTATCTTTAGCAAAGTATCGAATGAGTCGCACTCTAACGAATGGTAAAAAATGTTGGACGGCTGTCAACTGCTGAAAAATTTCGATTCAATTCCACTGGACATTAATATTTTTTCCGGTGTCCGGATGAAACCCTGATCGGGCCGCATTTTGTCAGCTGCAATGCTATGTGGTTGATCTGAATTATGGGAACAGTGATGAGGACTGTTTTCCGTTATGAGCTAAGTTGCTTGCGACAATCTATGACACATCTGATCCAGATGACCAAACGGTTGGAAACCTTCTCCGAAGTAAGAAAACCAGATGTAGGTCTCTACAGAGAATATACAAATGGCTGCAGTAATTATTTCCCGTGCATGTTTCCATCTACCCAGCCTATGCGATGGACGAAAGAATAACGTATCACCTTTCAGCTAGTGTTACCTTCAGTTGCCAGAGTATCGCATGCGTTTGCTGGAATTGAGCTCGAAACGTGATATACTTTGCTAGTGTAAACTGTGCCGCGTTCGATTGTCTGTGCTTCTATGGAGCTGACAACTTTATAGAGGGCCCTGTACTTTGGTTATTCAATTCTAAATCTATTAATAATTTCGGTGCGGCTCTGATCCTAGGTGAGGTTGAAGGTTTCAGGGTAAAAAGCAGAAGTCCTGCACTGGATTCTGAGAGAAGCAGGTGAAAATCCTTCCGATGGCTCGTGAACAATTTTCAAGGATGCCGGAGTAGCTGAATGGTACATATCAAAAATCAGATAGATCACAATACTTCTGCTCAAAATTCCTTAGTTTCATGAACTAGCCCATAACTATTTCGGGGCACACGGTATGCATTACTAAACAGGACTTAGCGTGCCTGCAGTTCAATAGAAGTTTTGCAACAACGTCACTAGAAACGCCCCCCCCACCCCACCACCACCCACCACCCCCCCCACCCCCGCTCCCCCCCCCCCCCCCCCGCTAATGTACACAATAATGCGGGTAACTCAAAGATTATTCAGACTGCGTTGCCAGATAGAACACTTGCTTTAATTGCCAGTTTTGTATGTATTTCCCTCGACCAACATGAATGCAAATACAATTTACCAAAACATGACAGTAGTAAAACGTTGCAGTGCTCTTGCGAACTTTCCACATTGCTTAACATGTATCGTTGAAAATAAGTGAATTAGTTTTGTGCGCCATTCATGTAGTTATTGAAATATTTTTTTAACTGTCGCTGATTGTCTCAAACATTTAACAGTTCAGTTTTTAAACTGCAGCGTCACTTACCATATACAATAAGTTGCAACCCTTCGATGCTCATATTTAAGTGCACAGTAATATATCCCGGCGTCCGAGACAGTCACATTGATCAGATGAATGTAGGCTCCACCTCTCATTATATTGAAATGTGTTCAGCTCTCTTCCTGCAGAATGATCTTATCACAATCTCTCCACCGGTAAGCGATTACTTTTGAATCGTCGAGGTCGAATTAGAAAGGGCGACTGAGCGTTTTTATTTGCATAATACCCGGAGGCACATTGTGCGATGTCCCCACAGCAACTATCAAGAGAAGCTACACACACATACTAAATTATTCACGTGCAACATATGATCAGCACCACCAAAATAACATCCCTGTCCAAATCATTAATATTACAACAATTTTAGGACCCTCGCTGCAAAAAATATTCTCCGGTTCCTGAACTTGTTCCTTATTCAACTTACATAAATTATTATTTTATCTTCTAGCCAAGAGCTTTCCCTCTGCTAGGAACAGAAGACATGGGAATGAATACGGAATTGAAAAGGATAAAAAAACGCTTTGACGCCAATTATAAGGCCAACTTCATGTTGCCGCTTGACCAAGAACAGTTAATGCATGAAACATGAGAAAGAAAGCTTTACCTGGATACAAAATGGCCACAAAACCTGCACCCACAGATATCCACTCATGCACATACAAGCAATGAAATTATAGCTGGAGACCCGCTGCGGCTGTGATCTGAACAGACAAGCGTTTGTCGAATGGGCGGTTCTGTGTTCAATATAATCAATTACTGACCTAAGATGTCAGGAAACAGATGAATAATTAACTAGCGAGTGGAACAACTGCGTGCCCATGTCGTGCAAGTTATGCAACGTATTTGTGAGGGGTAACGGTAGTGGTAATTATAGAGCTGTAGTTATATCTGAATGGGGTGGCGGATCGATGAATAAGTTGCATATTATATGTCCAGGGCATAATTCATTCGACTTCTGGTCAGCCACCCTGAAGGCTGAGTTCTGCATGTTTTCACGATTTCAGTTCCTTTAATAATCTCATTGGTTAACTGTTGACCAGAAGCTGATTGCTTGATCGCCAAAGGCCCGATTCTCAGGCGGACTGGGGCAAGAAACGCATTTTGAAATTGAGCAACTGACAGAACTTTGTTGGCGAAAGATACCTTTGCGAGATTTGACGCCACGACCGGGCTGTGGGAGGCGAGGTTGTTTAATGCTGGTCGTAAAACTGCGCAAAGTTTCTAATTTAACTTCTAGTTATTCTATCCTAATTTTGGGAGCCCGTTGTGGACGCTAGGTTTCAGGCACTTAATTTTGACCGCAGTTAAATTAATGCAAAACTCGCCAGTCAGGTTTCAGTCACTGGAATGCTCACTGCAGACAAGCAGCGCCTGTTTGAGGTGCTTACTGCCAAGCTAATCCGTCTAATACAACGGGCAATAAAATGTGGACAGATAATAAACAATTTGTTTTGAATTGAGATGGAGGATTATTTCACATGAGACACTTCAGTACATTTTCCCCAAAATTTGTGTCCCACTGTTGGAAAATTTGGACACTCCCGCTAGAAATTGAAATTAATTGAAGTTTCACGACTCGCGTGATAAAGTTAATATTGATTCATCTATTGTTGTGTTGACGATGAAATATCTGCTTTTGTGATTTTTCGAAATTAGTTCACTGTGCGCGATCGCCCCTGGATAGGCCATCATTGATGTCATTCCCTAATTGCCCTTGCAGAACATAGTGGTGTGGCTCCCGCTTCAGCAGCTGTGATCCATGGAGTGTACTTGCACCAACAGTTTTCTCAGGAACGGAGTTCCATGATTTAGATTCAACGACAGTGAACGAACGGCGATGAGTTTCCCAGAGAGCAAGGGATGTGATTTGGCTTGAAACATTTAGCTGACAATTGTTGGAACAGCACTCATTTAGAAAATTGGAGAGTATTCCATTGTACTCCTGAATTATGACTTGGTGATGGTGGATTGTTCTTACAGAATCAGGAAGTGAGTTACTTGCCGAACAATCCGCTGCCTCTGACCAGCACCTGTAACCACAGTATTTTATGGTTGACCTGGCTCAGTTGTTGGTCAATAGTAGTTACCAGGAAGGTGATAATTAAGGAACCAGCGAAGGTCATGCTGTTTTATTTAAAGAGTATAGGGTTACGTTCACTCTTGAGGGCCATGGACCTTGTTTTACACTTCTCTGGTGCGTCAGTTCCTTGACAGTTATCAGTTCGTTCTTGAATGGTGTCCGCGAATTTCTCCACATGGAAAGTGACTTGGTCCTTATCCGAGCAGTCTTGAATATTCTGACAATTTCAGAATCGGCATCAAATATTTTTATCTCTGACATTATGTTGGAGGAAAGGTCATTGATGAAGCATCTGAAGACGGTTGGGCCTAGAGACGTCCCACAACGCTCGTTATTACTCTGGCAGTGGACAGATCCCCCCTAATTCCTATTAACTTCAGTTTTGCACGGCCTCCTTGGAGGCACAAGCGGTGGAATGCTGCTCAGCTGTCAACGGCATTCACTTTCAGCACGCCTCTTGGTTTTCTTTGTTTTTCCCATAATTGTAGCTTGACTGTAATGCGGTCAGAACATGAATAGCGCTGGGGGAACACAAAATGGGCATCAGTGACAAGCTTATTGCTGTCTCGGCGTTGCTTGATTGCACTGTCGGAGAATACCTCTAACAGTTTTCTGATGGTCTGGATTGGAATTATGGGCTGATTATTACTGAGACAGGATAGCAATCACACACATTAGAATCGCAGGTATCTGACTGACGTTTTCCTGAAGATACAGTATATAGTTCCATGGTCAGGTAAAATTTCAGGTCAAAACAACACCCCACGATGTTAATGGTGTTTGTAAGATGTTGGCAGTGCATTGAATGTCAAGGGAATAATGCTATATTATCTCGTGAGAGATGGTCATCGGCTAACAATTGTGTGGCAGAAATGTCCCTTTTCACTTATCAGTCAAAGCCTTGATGTTTTCTCACCATTGATTTATGCCAGCTTGAGGTCATTTATTGCTTAAAGAACGAAAAATGAAACAAAACACTCAATAAATCAGCGTATCTGTATTAATGTAATGACATGATGGAAGGATGGCCATTGTTATGGCAGCGAAATATAATTGCAACATTAATCTCACCCCGAGCGATGTCTACTGTGAAGTCCTACGACTGAAATAAGCGTCTCATATTTAAAGGAGCTGCTGCTTTCCCAATCCTGAAAATGTTGAATAATGACAAAATAGACCTTGTCTCCTCCTCATGAGAACTCAATGATTTTTCCCATGTTTGGCCAAGGATGAAATAATTTTGGAAGTGAGTGGTTCCAGCAGCACACAGATGACGATAGCTGAAGCTTTTCTTTGTGAATTGGTTTCCACATTATGACACTACTGATGGCAACTTGTATAAATGTGCACAATAATAAGAATGGGCCGGCGCGAAGTTTACTGAATGCACTATATGCATTCTTCAGTTTGTGGGCTGGAGGTAACTTGGTATTTATCCACATGTTGTCAGACATTTGGCAGCGTGGCAGCTGTGATGGAAACGCGCGCTAGATACTTTCCTAGTGTTAAAGCTAAGACCTCAGAAGTAGAGACGGAGCTTTATTAGTGCTCAGATGATTTGGTGTAACTATTGCGCTCTGTTGTTACGTGCTGTCGCATGGAATGAATCGAATTGTACGGACATTGATACCTGTGCTGTGAGGGCACCAGGATGTGACAGATGTGTTCTTAGCACTCTGTCTTGCCTCTACTGTTGATAAGGTAGGTGGCTCCTCCCCCTGTTTAACGTTTGATTGTCCACCACAAATGATGACTGAATGTGACAGGGCTGCAGAACTTTCATCTGCTATGCTCTCTGTAGGATGACGTTTAGTTTGTAAAGACTGAAAATAACGCTCGTGATTCTGCAGTATACCCTTAAAGTATGCAGGTAACAAAAAGCGAAGTGTTTTCAAAAGTTGCACTGTCAAAAGACAACATCTATAATCTAGTAAAAGTATGTCCATTACAATGGAAAAAAAATGAAGCTGAATGCGTTGACCTTATATCCGCGTGACAATGTTTCCATTTGGCTTTCTGGTCAGCAGAATAGTATGTGTTGCGTAATAAACCGACATGGTGATGTTCACGTGGCTGCGTTGTGTCACGAGAATCAAAAGTTCATCCGTGTTTGTCAATGTTTGTTGCGACGAAAATGAAACGAGAAAGTTCAGGGTTTTTTTGTTATGACTTGAATTTTATTGTGTTAGGATCGAATAATTTATGGTGTGTTGCTGTTTCAATCCATTGGCAGTAGGATTGTGAAAATCAATTTCCAAGAAATGGATATCTTCGTGTTTTCCAATAAGCAATTTTTGCGCGCATTTCGGACAGCAGGTTGAATGCATAGTCCCTAGCCGAAGAATAAAAATAAATTCAAATAAACAAATAGGGAAATTGTTTTATTCATTCGCAAAATAAGTTTGCAGATTGACGGCCGCATTGAAATTGTATGAGGCGTCAGTCGAGCCATACGTGCTGCTTTGCAAACTACCATGGGCATCCAATTTCACCATAGAGTATTTTTGCCACCAACTGTTAAATGGAATGTTGTGCGACATAGTGAACGATCAAGATGGCCTTTTTTTCCATGAAGCACAAAATATTTCTCGTAACCTAACATAATATTTATACTTCAAAAACCTTCTTACAACAATATGAAATAACAGTCTGCTTCATGTCATAACAAGCCGGCATACTTTGTAATTGTCACTAAAAGAGCACAAAGGCACGGCTGGGGGCTGATGTTTAGGGCTGATTCGACACATATATTTATCAGGCTGCAGAATACATTAAAAGTGCGATAAATACATTGAGCCGGGTACATTACGTGTATGAAAATGAAGGAGCACATTGATGACAAAAAACGACCATTCAAAAATAAAGAATTGGCAATTGATATCATTGAACCCTATTTTAAATTTATCCGCACGGCACACATCAGCGCAGTGACTAAGTGTTTTCTGCTCCGAACTGAACAGGTCATATAAATGCAGACAGTATAATGGGCGCAAAAAAAGCAAGGCTATAGATGCACAATCTGCCTCAATTGCGTCCGTTTGGTGAAAGTAGGACTCAGAAATGTAAATGGAATTCCAAACAATCGATCAACCTCATGTAGAAAACGAACTCATGTAATTTCAAAAATATTACATTATTAGTTAAGTAAGTCTGCACCACCAACTGATGATCATCCATATCCCGCCAATAGCATTTCAGGATCATTTACTGCGGATCCACAACATCTTTGGCAGATAAATTGCATATTCTATAATGCAATGTAGAGAAGAATTATTCAACAAGGTAAGCATATTATTCAAGAGCCATAATTTCGCATACAACGTTATATACAATTCAACCTCCTTTCGTGGCTACATGTCAAACAAAAAACGGTCGAATGAAATGTCATCGACTTGAAAACTTAGCACTGCTTTATATAGGGTTTCCTACATTCGTGGCAGCATCCTTCTACACAGAT
The DNA here is from genome assembly GCF_017639515.1 of Carcharodon carcharias. Lineage (NCBI taxonomy): Eukaryota > Metazoa > Chordata > Chondrichthyes > Lamniformes > Lamnidae > Carcharodon > Carcharodon carcharias. The sequence goes on along the minus strand of NC_054473.1, from coordinate 104,230,146 downwards.
TACGTTGTCCACTTTTCCAGTCAGAAAAATGGCAACGCACTGTTAATATCACAGCGACCAATAATCCGTAGGCAAGGCAAATGTTCTGGGGTCGTGGGTTAAACTCCCAGCATTCCAGCAGTTGAAATTTAAATTCAAACTACAAAATCTGGAATTGAAAGCTAGCCTCATTAAAGTTCGCCATAATGACAACTATGATTGTTGTAAAAAATCCCCCCTGAGGCAATGGGATCGGTTCTACGGCAGGTGTAACCTTTACAGGAAGGACAGTTTACAACCTGACAGGGCTCAGATTATAGTCAACCCGGGCAGGTTTTCTAGTGCCCTCGGGAAGAGTTTTAACTAGATTGGCAGGGGGATCGCAAACTGGGGTGAAATTCAGAGTGCAGAGGAGAAAAACTGACATCCGGAAGTGGTGAAGATTCAAGTGATAATGAGGATATGTCAGAATGTTGCATCAAGGTAGGTGGAATAATTAGAGAGATTGGCATCATTGGAGTAGGCAGCAGTAAGTCATTTGATGGGGCTGGAATATGCGGGAAAGAAAAAGCAAGTTAACCAGGGCAAATGTAAATGCACGAAGTGCGATTATTAATACTGGAGACTGCAGACATAAGTTGACAAATTGAATCATGGAATTATTGCCTCAGCAGAGGCCAGGCTCAAAGCAGAGCAGGACTGGGTTTTAAATATTCCTTGGTACGAGGTGTCTAGGAGAGACAAGAAAGGAATAGGGGCGAATGGTGCGGGGATAGTAGTGTGGGAAATGGGGAATGGAGATATCGTTTGAAGGTGGTGTTACAATAGGGGAGAGAAAGAACGTTGCAGTGATGTGAAGGACTGAATCTCTCTGGCTACAGGTAAGGAATAGGAACGGTGCAATATCTTTGACTGGTATTGTATATAAACCACCAGTTAGAGGAAGAGCTGTGGATAAAAAAATGCGATGAAATTATGGAAAGGTGCAAGAGTTAAAGAATACTCAAAACAGGTGACTTCAATTATCAAATATAGTGTGGATAGGATTATTTAAAAAAATACAAGAGTTCCTGGAATGTGTTCAAGGTAATTTTTTGCAGCAATATGTTTCCAGTCCAATGAGAGGACATTCACCTTTGGTCCTGGTTCTGAGGGATGAGTTGTCCCAAGTGGATCAAATATCAGAGGAACAGCATTAACGGGACAGTGATCATTGTATCTTAAGGTGTAGGTTAATTTTGGAAAAGGACAGAAAATAATCCAGAGCACGGATAATTAATTGGGGGTGTGGGAAACCAACTTTGATTAATGAGAATGCTTCTGAGTCAAGTGAGTTGGAATCAATTGTTACCAGGAAATACAATGGCTAAACCATGCATCACCATCAATGAAAATGTATTGCCGGCATTGTCAAGGTATCATCCCTTGAATAAGAAAGGTAGGACAAATAAATCAGAGCACCTTTGATGCCGAGAGAGATATTGTGGTAAAGATGAAAAGGAAGGCGTGCATGTAGCACATGTATCAGGTAGGAAATACAATGGAGAGTCAAGCGCAATATAGAAGGACCAGAGGGGAAGTGAATAAACTAATAAGAAAAGCAAGTACGGTGCATGAAAGCAGACTGGCAGCGAAAATAAAAGGGAAGACCAAGGTCTCATATAGGTGTGTATATGATGAAAGGGTGGTAAATGCTGCTTAGGGGAAAAAGTGGGCTTGCATGTGAAGTTTGGAGAAATAGCGGGGCTGTTGAACGAGTACTTCAAACCTTTCTTTACAAAAGAAGAGCTTGCCGAGGTGGGAGAGGAGGTAACTGGTACAGTTATATAACTAACAATAGAGGGGGCGGAGATGGTCCAAAGCTTCGCTTTACTGAAAACTAGATAAGGTCCAACCACCATATGATTTGCATATGAGGGTACTGAAGGAAGCGAGAGTGGCAATTGCAGTGACGCAAGTGATAATCTTCAACTCTTACTTAGACACGTTGGAGGAGCTGGAGCACTGGGGAAGTGCAAATATTCCACCCTTGTTCAAAAACGAGCGCAAGGCTGAAACTAGCAACGACAGGCAAGTCAGTTTGAACTCAGCTGTAGGAAACTATAGTAAGGCATAAAATCCAATAATCGCTTAGACAAGTGTAGCATAATTAAAGAAAGCCTGCGTGGATTCATAAAGGGAAAATCATGTTTTACGAGCTGGACTTTTTTGAGAAGATGAGAGAGGTTGGTTAAATGAAACGCTGATGATGTGGTGCATCTGGATTCTTAAAAGGCATTTAATAGTCATTAACTATATTAATGACATAAACTGCCGTATGCAGTGCATGATTTCAAAATTTGCAGATGACCTGAAGATTGGAATTGTTGTCAATTGTGAAGGGGATTGTCTTGAACTTCAAAAATAAATAGACATGTTAGTGGACTGGGCAGATAAATGGCAGATGAATTTCAATGCAGCGAAATGTCAGATCGTTTGTTTTGGCAGGCAGAATATGGTTTTATGGCATTAAAAAGAGGGAAAGTCTCTTACAGAGGTGCATAAACAAAGGATCTTTGATGCATGCATAGTTATGCCATTGAAGATGGCAGAGCATGTTGAGAGAGCAGTTAATAATACATATCGTACCTTTGGCTTTATAAATAACGACATTGAGTACAAGAGTAAGGAGGTCATTTTGAATTTTTATTAGTCACTAGTTAGACCGCATCTGAAGCACTGCACCCAGTTCCGGGCACCACATTTCAGGAAGAAAATGAAGGCAGATAGAGTACAGAGGAGATTCACAATAGTTGTTTTTGGGATGTAGAACTGTAGGTATGAGGAGAAATTAGAGAGTTTGTGAACGTTTTCAATGAAAAAAAGACGGTGGAGAGGAAATACAAGAGGTATACAAGATCCTGACGTGTATAGACAGGGTAGCAAATGGAAAACACTTCCCATTCAACATAAAGTCAAGAACTAGAGGGTAAGGTTTCAAAGTAATTGGCAAAAAGGAGTAAGTGCAATGCAAGGAAATGTTTTTTCCAACCAGAGGGTGGCTGAAGTCGCAAACAAATTTCCTGATAGGGTGTTGTATCCACGTTCGTGTGAAGTATTCAAAAGGAAATTGCATCGCCACCTGAAAGGAAATAACGTGCAAGGGTGAAGGCAGGGGAATGGGGCTAAGTGTAATGTTCTTTCAGAGAGCCAGTACAGACACGAGCGGCCGAATGGGCTCCTTGTGAAAAGTAAACCGGCAGTGGTGCTGTCATAGTGTAACACTAAGTTTCTCCAGGGTAGGAAATATGCCATCCTTACCTCTTCTGGCCTTCATGTGATGCCAGGCACAAGACAATGTGGTTAACTGTTAATTGCCCTCTGAAATCGCAAACAATTCAGTTCAAGGGCAATTACGGAAGGTTAACAAATTCTGGCCCTGTCAGTCGCATCGACATTCTATGACAGAATAAAAAAAAAACATTTCCAGATGCTGGAGTTCTGACCATGCAAGGGTGAAAAGTTTGAGAGATTACATATTTCCTTTGGGTCGGGTCCGTTGTCACATCGGTCGCCAACAAATGTTCTCCACATTTAGAGTTCCCTCGATGTTTAAATACATTGAGATTGAAGTGGACTAGGCAAAGAAGCCGGGTTGTACATTTGCGGCTGCGTGTGAGAAAGGAAAATACTCTCAATTGGACAATATATGAAACTGAAACCAAAAAGTAAAACCTCTTATAAAGAGATATAACAGAGTGGCATCATAATGCAAACCTGTTTCCTTTACCTCTTTCATGGGCTGCGGACGAGGCTGGCCAAACATTCGTTCGTGGCCGCTTGTAATTTCTCTTGGAAGGGTTGTAGTCATACGCTTTCTTGAATGCTGCAGCAATTTTGCTGCAGATTTACCCATATTACTAACAGGTGTGAAGGAGCTGTAATATGCTTCAAAGTCATCAATGCTGCCCTTGTCTTCCTGGATGGTAGAGGTCGCGTGTTTGGAAGGCACTATCAAATGAATTTGTTAACTTGCAACAATGCATCGTGTATGTGGTGCGCTGCCACTTTGTGCTGCTGGTGGAGGTAGGGAATGTTTTTGATGGTGGATTAGTTTCCGATCAAACGGGCTGCTTTGTCCAGGAAGGTGTTGAGCATCTTGACTGATATTGGAGGAACGCTCATCCAGGCAAGTGTACAGTTTTCTACTCCACACCTGAATTGTGCCTTGTCAGTTTTGAGTATACTTTGTGGAGACTGGGGTCAGTTGTTCAAAGTAGCATATCCATGCTTTTGTAGTCATATTCTTACTTTGTCTGGTCTCGTTCAGTTGCTAATCAAAGTAAACCAGTCACATACTAGTTCAAGCCAGAATGTTGTTGAGGCTTTACTGCATAAGGACATAGGTTGTTTCATCAGTATCAGCGGAATTTAAATGGCGTTCCACATTTTGCTATCAACATCGAACATCCCCATATCTCACCTAATGATGAAGGGGATGTCATTGTCCTTTACACAGGACACTGATCTCCACAAACAATGAAGATAAGGGTATTTCCACAGCCGCATCCTCTAACGAGTTGCTTAATTGCCCACCACCATTCATGACAGGACCTTGCAGGGCAGCAGTGCTGTGATTCGTCTATTGGTTGTGGGATCACCTGTTTACATCACACGGTGCTTCTGCTGTTTGTTGTACTTTGACCAGATTGACTATTCATTTAGAGCTGGTGGTGCTTTTGAGTTCATATATCTATTCTGAACATTTTTCAATTTAACAATGCTTTATGCTACATGACACAATGGAGGGTCTCCTCAGTATGAAGGTGGAACATCGTATTCACAAAGAATGTGTGGTCATCACTCCCGTATATATTTTTATGGCAAATGCGTCTGTGACAGGTAGATTGTGAGGACAAGGTTCCCGTCATTAATCCCCCCAAACCCCAACCCCCAATTTTAATGTTTCCCTCGACAGTTGTCACAGATTACGCCTGGTACATAAATCGTTAAGGGCTTAACAAGATTGTTCAGTCGTGATGCCAATGAGGTACACTTCGTGATGAGTATTGATGCTCTCCTCCCAGACTACATAACTTGTTCTTGCTACCTTCACTCTTTCATCAACAATATATGAGACCATATTCATCAGTTCTCAGAGGCAAGTAGATGGTAATCAGAGTGGGGCCCCTTTGCTTCTCTTTGACCTCATGCAATGAACCCCCATGCGGCCAGGAGCAAATGTTGTGGATTCTTTCAGTAACTCCATTCACATCGTATACCGTTTTGCCTCAACCTTTGCAGTGTCTACAATTCCAGTTGGGACAAGACATGCCAAAGACCATTGCTCGTCATATCTGGGACATAGGCTTTAAGGGACGATTCTTTGAGTATGATAATGTCAGCACAGACTCCTTCTTGACTGGTCTGCAGAGAGTTCTGCCAATTCTTCTACAATCTCAAAGGGACTGGTAAGGAGGGTTTTACAGGTTCGTGATACCCTTTTACTTTTTGTCTTTCTGAGCTTTCCTCCATCGGTGAACACAGAAAAGTAACAGTAATGAGAATGGAAAATTTGGTGTTCAGTACAGGCTGAATAGAACAGCTTCATATGTATCCAAAGCTAATGGATGAGTCTCAACATGGACACGTTGCATGTGACTTTCCCAAAAAAAGAGAATTTTGCAAACATTACAGCAACAGATATGAGGGCAGGTAAAATGAATAGCCTGATAGATAGAAGTGATGTACATGAAATGTGAGATGGTTTTGAGTAACAAGGTTAGGAAAGTAATTTTCTAAGTAGTGGAGGCCCTGGCAGTGCTTCTACAGCCATGGCCAGATGTGGGGCTGACCTGAGTATTTTGGTATGTTGTGAATGGTATACAGCTTTTTGCAGAGAATGAGAGGCTTGAAATGCAAAACAAATAGAAGTGTTGAAAGAAAGGGCTCGCAGGTCTGACAAGCGAGAAAACGAATGAATGCTTCAAATCTAATTTGACAGTTCTTCAGAAGCTACAGAAAAGCCACAATGGACTCGAAATGTTAACTCTATTTCGCTTGGCACAGATCCTACCACTCTTGCCGATCTTTTCCAGCACTTCTATTTCCAGATTCTCAAATTTCACGTTATTTTGCTTTTGTTATATATGGGAGGCCAGAACCCCATAAGTCGAGGCCCATTCGTCTAACACCGACGGTACACTGAGGAAATTTTTAATTGACATAACCTTGAGGAAAATTTATTTTTTCTTATAAAAATTAAGTTAGTTGATAGTAGTAAATGACTTGAGGCAAATCATGACATACTAATTTGATTAGGCCCTGCGATTTTTTGGTGTAGAGTTTTGTATGAAGATTGAATAACATTTTCATGATTGCATAATGCACAGATCCTTAAAATATTGTACCGGCCCAACCAATGTGCATGTTTTCATTATGAACCTTCGTGGAACCCCACTGATTTATAACGTTGACATTGTAATTAGAACAGAGTATCCAAACAGGAGCATCTCCTATTCTGAAAATGGAGAACAGTTGGGCGGATACCAGTTGACGAGTTGCAGTTAATCTGGTCTGAGGAGTATCAGATCAGGTTTCAAACTCTGCATCTAGTCTAGTTTAAGGCTGCCAATTTTGAGCAGTGCAGGCAGAATTATTAATGTTCATCGTCAGTACTCGTCTGATATGACATGAACTACTTAACACTTAAAAACTTAAAAGTAGATAGCCAAATCTTCTTGTCAGTGATTCTACACGCATTCATAGAGTTATTGTTGAAGTCTCCCAACCAACATATGTAAATCAAGCAAAAAGCTCTCAACTGACGAAAGTTTGCTCCAAAGTTATTCTTTTCGCTGTCAAGGCCCTTCAAGAATGTATACTTGTGGAATAAGTTGTACCGATTTTCTAGCAGTGTGCAATAAAATTACAACATGCGAAAAATTGCATTTTTCAATGAAATACATTTTTAAATACTGTAGTGGAATATGGGGAAGGTGATGATCAGCCGATTTTTAAAAATCGCTTAAGCTCATGTGGTGCAGATAACCCCAAACATCATTGTTGGTGTGCCTACACGGGTAAGCAGGGCTATTTGAAAGCGGATGTGTCCTTCATTTTGGTGCTCTACAGCGAAAAAAAAATGTCACGCTGCCGTTAATCTTCTATTTTTGCTGGATTTGCGGTAAGGGGTAATATAATATCGCTATCCATTCACTGTGCTTACCCATTCCCATTCTATCCCTATGCGCTTTTCTGCTTGAAATAGAAATGATCAGAAGTCAAGTGTTTGTTTCCCTCTGCAGGGGATGGGACGATCTGTAAACAGCAAAGTCAACGAATAACCAATTAAACAATCAGCGCTAAGAATCCTTCTTGAGGCAGCTAGAAACTAAACCAAACAATGTAAGTTTAGAAAGTTCATCCAATGGCCCGGCTTCTGTTTTCCCAATGATGGTGTTAACGCAGTGTTGTTCACTGCCATTGTGTGCGAGAACGACAACACAAATTCTGCTGAGGACTGAAATGTTCAAAACTTGGAGTTGCTGAGTTACTCAGTGGGCGTCACAACTGTTCTCCATGATGGTTTGAAAGGGTCACTCCATTTAGGAGCAGAGTCCAGCACTGCGCAAATTTGGGCTATTTGCCAACAAGTTGCTGAAATTTGAGCTTACTTATGTGAGAATTGAGAGGGGAAGATGTAAATCCTGATGCTTTGATTAAAGGACTAAATATGCAGGCAGGATGTACTGAAATTTCAAAAGATTTCATAAGAACATGGTTTTGTTGTTTTACATACCTTTGGTGAATGTATAAGTATATCTGCACGAACTATAATGAATCATACAAACCAGTTCATTCAATGGGCCAGAAACATAATTTTCGTGGTGGAGGTGGGTGGAAATTATTTTAGTGTTTACCTTGAGCATTTTAAATGGGGATAGCACAGGCTAGGATGCATGTATCTGTGTTTGTGTGAGTGAGGTGGTGGCATGGTGTAGACGTGTGGGGTGGGGAAGGAGGTGGAGGAGCTCGTTTACAAGCGGGATAGTAGGACTTTGGACCTCAATGCACAAGGAAGAAAAAACACCGGTTCAAAATTTGAGTAACATTTAAGGACATTTTATGCGGTTATTCCAAATTGGTGTATAAGCTCGGCAAATCAATTTAACTGGGAGAAGAACGTGTTTCTGACGATTATAGAATAACTTACTGCAGTGCGTCATTCGGCAAACGCAATGAGTTGGCAAAGCCGTGTGTTTGTGTGTGGTGTGTGTGCGTCTGGGAGTTTTTGTGTGTTTGTGGGGGTGGGCGGTGTTGGATAAGGGCGAGGTGGGTGGAGTTAGGCGGTTGGAGCAGGAGGGACGAAAGCAAGATTTTCAGTTAATCCAAAGCATTCTCTCCTGTTAATAGAGGGAAAGACATCAAAAACAAATTAAACCAGGCAAGTAAAACTGCGGAAACCAGATGAGTCAATGAATTGAGAATCACTTTGAACATTTCTTGACATTCAGAGATACATTCGTAAGTATTTCAAGGTTATCAGAAACTTTGTTTCAAAGCTTTATTTTCTTTATTAAAGAATAATTTTAATACACGCATCTGCTTTCACAAGAAGACTAACCTCAAGGGGCCTCAACTGAACCACTAATATCGTTTTGGGACATGGCTTAGTCGAGCACCCAGCTAATTGCTGTATATCACAGATACTTTCGCCCTTCGATTATGTTTGAATAATGGCTTTGAATTCTTTCTGCAGGCAATGAATCAGGCAAATTATCTTTCTAAGCAATTTCATTAGTAAGCGCCACTGCTCAAGCATAAGTAAGGCCAGTGTAAAAATCAAATTCTCGAGTGAATACAGATTGAGGACAGTCAAACAATCATGTGATTAAGAAGAGTGCAGGAGTGTGAGAGTGGATAACAGGTTTAGAACGTAAAAGTATTTGTTCCAAAAATGCAACGATATTTTAAATCCAAAAGAATGAGAAGAAAGACTCGTAAATGTTCATTTCAGTGACGGAAAGGATTGATTGATTGGATTGGGAAAGAGTGCACCATTAATACATACTGGCTTGCTCACAATTTTCCAATACATGCATGCTTTTCCTGGTAACTGGCTAGGTAGCTATATTATCTTCATACCTTTCCATGTTTGTGAACCCCCACTATATTGACGCGATAAAATTATATCAAAGTTTCTGACAAAGGTATCTGACAAATGTGGGAAACGAGAACAATTTATTGATTTCTCATTTTAAGTATGCAAACCGGAGTTTGGATCATTTTGTATGTTTTACTATTAACTACGTTTTGATCACAGCTTATGTTACTACTGGACAAGTCAGATCCCAGGGTCGAGCCTTACATAATAGAAAGTAGCTTGCATTTCTTGTTTGGACGCTTGGAGAGATGCCAATGAACAGAGTCACAGGAGTCCGTTGATGAACTATTAACAAAATAATGAAACATTTATTACACAGCAAAAGATGGACTGCATTACAATACTCCTTTACCGAAAAGTATACCTTTACAGGAATTTACGTGTTTGTAACAAAACATTTGATACAAAAGCTACATTATACTCTATCGTTGACATTTAGCACTGTGTGCATATAAACTAAAAGGCAACCCATGCTCAGTCACACAGCACTCTGAAAACAAATGACAGATGCCGCTCCAAAAATATGGAATGGCTTTCTCCTCAAGAGGAGAGTGTGAAAAAAGATTCCGGGACAGACAGTCAACAGCACCAAGAGGACAGCGTAAGAGGAGGACTTGTTTCTAGCTGTCAGGGATGAAGAGTGACGTCAAAGGAAAACATGTAGGTGTTTGGTGGGTATTTTTCTACATCTCTTTTGATAGGCCAAGTGGCTTAAATCAGGAGACGTTATTACAACTGAAGAGTACAGTTAAGATGTTCACATTTAAAATATTTAAAATCCTATTTAATTAATTAAATAGAATGGAGATGGCTGGGCAGTTGAAATGCTGCATGCGTAGTTCTGTGGGAGCTGCTGGGCGCTGGTGGGTTCCACGGTGACCACACTTGCACCAAGTGTTTCCTGCTCTAGGACCTTCTGCTCAGAGTAAATGAGCTGGAAGCCGAGCTCTGGACTCTGCATTACGTCAGGAAGGAGATTTACTTGCCCACAATGTTTCGGGAGGCAATCACAATGATTAGATTAATAACATCAAATTTGTGCCGTCATCAGAAACAGGAGGGTGTGACTGTGAATGAGGCAGCCATGCAGATGCAAAATTTAGCCTTAAAGGAAACTCAGCCAGTTCCATTTTCTAATATATACAAAGTTCTTGTTTCCAGTGTGGACGGGAACCCAGACTGCAGGGAGGATGCACAAAGTTAGCACAGCAGTGTGGTAAAGATAGCTATTCAAGTGAAGGGTGAAAAGAGAGATGTAATGGTAATAGACGATACATTAATTAGGGGATTGATAATGTCTCTGCAGCAAAGTGAGAGAGAGTCCCGAAGCCTTTGTTGCCTACTTGGTGTCAAGGTTAAGGACTTTTTTTCTGGGTGTGAGATGAACTTGGAGTGGAATGGGAAGGATCCAGTTGTTGTGGTCCATGTAGTTACCTACGACATAGGTAGGTGTAAGAAAGAGATTCTGCTGAGGGACTACGAGCAGCTCCGAATTAAATTAAAAAGCATAGCCAAAAAAGTGATTACCTCGGGATTACGATCTGAACCAGGTACAAATGTCTGCATGATGAATCCGATTAGAGAGACAAACCAGTGGCTCAAACGTTGGTGGGGAGAAAAGGGTTCTGATTCATTGGGCACTGGCACCAGTAATGGGGAAGGAGGAAGGAGAGAGCTGTTCCATTGGGACAAGCTTCATTTGACCCATGATGGGACCAGTGCCCAGGTGAATCGTATAACTAATGTTGAAGGTAGGACTTGAAACTAATTAGTGAGGGTTTGGTGGTGGGGGTGGGGATTCAGTGACGGGAAGTTTGAAAAAGCAAATAGAAACAAGACAGCAGAGGTGCAGGGTAGAGAAGAGGCGAACGATAGTCAAAGTGTCAGAAGATTGGAAAGAAAATATCAGCAGAAGAGTACAGCAGAAATCAGAACAGATTGAGCAAGAGTGAGAAAAAAGTCAAAGCTTAATGCACTTTATCTGCATGCACACAGCGTTTGTAACAAGAGGGGTGAGTTGACTGCACCAATAGAAATACATGAGTATGACTTGATAGCTATTAAAAAGACATGGCTAAAGGAACTTAATTTTCAAGGGCTGTTGACATCCTTGAAACGTGGGCAATAAGGGAAAGGGGGTAGCTTAGCTTTGTTTATGAAGGAAGTTGTCATTGCTGTGGTGAATAGTACTATATAAGCAATTGATCGTGATGTAGAATCAGTTTTGGGTTAAAATAAGGAATAACAAGGGGAAGAAGTCAGAGGTGGGAGTTATCTGTAGATCACAGAAGAGTTGCATCATTGTAGAACAATGTATAAATCGGGAATAACTGAGGTGTGTGAGAAGGGAGCTAAATTGTCATGACTTTAATTTGAATACTTACTGGAAAAATTAGATGGCCAGGGGTAACATGGAGGGCACATTTGGAGAGTGCATCAGGGACTGATTCTTTGAGCAATATTCCGCAGAATGTCCCTGGGAACAATCCATTTTAGATTTAGTAATGTGTGATGAGGTAGGATTAAAAGAAATATCGTAGCTAAGGAACGTGTAGAGGATAACAATCACAACATGGTAGAATTTCAAATTCAGTTTGAGGGCGAGAAAATCAGTTCTGCAATCAGTGCCGTTAAATTTAATAAGGACAATTACAGAGGTATGAAGGAAGGTTTCTGTGATGCAAGCTGGGGAAGTAGACAAAGGGGAACGTCAGTGGATGAGTAGTGGCAGGCACTTAAGCAGATATATCAGAACGCTCAGCAAAAACTTATACCAGTCAAAAATAAGGACTTGATGAAAAGCAAGAACTACTCATAGTTCATCCACCCGTCGCTGACGACGAAGAACCATAAGGACAGTATCCAATCTAAAATTGAGGCATACAAGTAAGTTGAAAAAATATTGGGATGCCAGAGGATCGATTTTTTTTAGGAACCTGCAGCGCATGAATAAAAAGCTTCTAAAGAAGGAGAAAATTGATTATGAACATAAATTTGCAAGACATATAAAAACAAACAGCAAGAACTTTTCTGGGTAAATAAAACAAAGAATGGCTAAAGTTAACGTGGGACCATTGGAGGATGCAACTGGAGGATTGGTAACAGGGAACTGAGAGATGCTTGATAATGTAAACCAATATTTTACATCGGACCTCAGAGTGCACGACACTATCAACATCACAAAAATATCAGATACTCAAGGAGCACATGGGAGGAAATATCTTGTAAAAAATTCTATCGCAAAGGAAAACACATTTGGCAAATTAATGGTACTAAAGACAGACAAGTTGCCATGGTCTGGTGGCCTGCATCCAACGGTGTTAAAGCAAGTGACTGCCCAGATGATGGATGCACTTTTTAAAATGTTCCACAATTCACAGGATTCCACGAGGTTTCCAACATGTTGAAAATCCAATAATGCGATGCTGCTTTTCAAGGAGGGAGGGAGACAAAGAGCTGGAAACGAAGGGCCAGTCAGCCTAAAATCTCTCATTGAGAAAATGCTAGAGTCCAATATTAAGGAAGGAATGGCAGGTGTTTAAAAAAATAACAAAACCAAACGGAGCCAACATGGTTTTCTGAAAGAGAAACCATGTTTGACAACTTTGTAAGAGAACTTTGAGGATATAACGCATAGGGTTGGTAATGGGGAACCAGTAGCTGTAGTGTATTTGGATTTACAGAAGTGATTCAATAAGGCACCACATTAAAGGTTGTTGCACAGGATAGGAGCTCATGGTTTTGTGTGTAATATATCAGCAATGATGGAGGATTAGTCAGCACACAGATGACAGAGTGTCCGATTAATGGGTCTTCTTTTAGGTTGGAAATACATAAATAGTGGATTGCCAAAAGAGATAAGCCCTAGGGCCTCAGGTACGTAGTATTGATATAAATGATTTGGTGGAGAGTGCAGTGTGTAATGTGTCCAACTTCGCTGATAATACAAACAAAGTTGGGGGGCATTTTGTGAGATGGGCATAAGAAATCTGCAAGCGGATAGAGATAGGTGAGTGAGTGGGGCATAACATGGCAGTTTGATGCACGGAATTCTGTGGTCATGCACTTTGGTAGGAAAAACAAACGGGCAGATTATTATTTAAATGGAGAGAGAATCCAAAAATGTGCATCACAGAGGGATCTGGCTGTTCTTGTGCATGAAACAGAACGCAACTTAGCATGCAGTTGGAGCAAGTAACTAAGAACTCAAATTGAATTTTGGTCAGTAATGCTAGGGTTTGGAGCTTAAAAAGAGGGAATTCGTCTGGAGTACAGTGTACAGCTTTGGTCACCACATTTAAGAGATAATATACTGGCATTGGAGGCAGATCAATATAGATTCACTGGGTTGATTCCAAGGATCAATATGTTGACATAGCAGGAATGGCTAAGCAAGTAAGACTTTTATTCATTCGAGTTTAGAAGATCTTAATGAGACGTACAAGATTCTGAGGGGACTTCCCAGGATAGGTGTTCAGAAGATTGGGGTAATCTCGAACTACTTGACATAATTACAAAATAAGGGCACACTCCAGCTGAAGCAGAAAAGTGAAAGAACTTTTTCTTTCAGAGGATAGTGAATGTTTGGAATTATCTAACCCGGAGAGTTGTGGAGGCTAGATCATTGGATGTATTTAAATAAGGGGTGGAAAACTTAACCTAATATCTTGCATCGGACACTATCAATATCCCAAAGAGATCAGATAAGCAAGGAACTAATTGGGGGAAATACGTGGTAACAGTCTCTATCGCAAGGGACAAAGTATTTGACAAAGTAATCCGGCTAAAGGCCACCAAGTTGCCAAGATCTGATGGTTCGCATTCAACGTAATCAAAGGAAGTAACTGCGGATTAACCAAGGACAGTCCGCATGGTTTTGTTAAGGGGAGGTCATGCCTGACATAGTTGATTGAATTTTTCGAATAGGTGACCAGGTGTGTATATGAGAGCAATGCATTTGATGTAGTAGTCTGATTGGACTTCAGCTAGGCTTTTGATAAGGTCCCCCATGGGAGTCTGATACTGAAGTTAAAAGCCCATGAGATCCAAGGCAATTTGGCAAATTGAGTCCAGCATTGGCTGAGTGGCAGGAATCAGAGTGTGATGGTTGAGGAGTGTTTTCGTGACTGGAGGCCAGTGTCCAGTGTGGTTCCACAGGGATCAGTGTTGCTTCCCTTACTGTTTGTTGTGTATATAAACGATTCAGACTTGAATGTAGGAAGATTGTATTCGTACATTTGCTAATAATATGAAAATTGGTGGAGTGCTAAATAGTGAGGAAGGCAGCCTTAGATTGCGAGAGGATATAGAAGTGCTTTTCAGTTGGGCATGTCAGTGACAAATGGAACTTAATCTGGATAAGTGTGAGGTGATGCACTTGGGCAGGACAAACAAGAGACGGAAATATATGATGAATGGTTGGACTCCAGGACGGACCGAGGATCAGAGGGATATTGCTATGCATGTCCACCAATGTCTTGAGTTAGCGGGACAGATAGATAAGGTGGCCAAGACGGCATATGACCTACTTGCCGTTTATTAGCCGCGGCATAGATTATAACTGTAGGGTGGGTTATGTTGGCACATTATAAAACACTTGTTAGACAGCAGCCAGAGAATTGCCTCCCATTCTGGAATCCATATTACAGGAAGGATGTAATTGAACTGGACAAAGTACAGAGGAGATTTACCAGGATGTTGCCTGGTCTTAAAGTTTTTAGTTATGAAAGAAGATTGGATAGACTTGTGTTATTTTCCCTGTGGGGGTACATGATTGAGGTGATTAAACTATGAGGTGTTCATGTGGGGTAGTTAGGAAGGAACATTTCCCCTTGGTGGTAGATCAATAACCATTACGCATAGATTTAAGGTAAGGGGCAAGTTCATAGGGGATGTGAGGAAGAATATTTTCACCCAGAGGGTGTTTGGAACGTGGAACTCATTGCCTGAAAGGGCGGTAGAGGTAAAAACCCTCATAAATGTTATGAAATATTTGGATGTGCACATTTGATATCATGGCATAGAAGACTGTGTGCCTAGTGCTGGAGAAATCGGATTAGAATAGTCAGATAATTATGTGACTGTCGCACACTCGACTGACCGAAGGACTTTTATGTGTTGTGTGGACTTCTATGACTATTACTCTCTATTTTTTTTTCAGAAACTAGGGGGAGGTGACGTCTATGAGGGACTGCCACTAATGATGAGTTGAGGCCTGGGGCAAATCATCCATCATCTTACTGAATAGCGAAGCAGATTTGAGGGGCCTAATGATCTAATCTCCTCCTATTTCTTATGTTTTTATGTTCGCAACTTCCCCCAGACACTTGCCACACCGTGAGCCACCCAATCTCACTGAGCTCTTTCAAATGAGGATTTCCAATATCCACTCCCAAAGGACTGGCTTTGGAGTCTTCTTCCAAACCGACGCTTTTTTGTCAAAAATTGAAAAATTGATAATAGTGAAGATCCAGGGTTTGAAATTGATCCTCCGTTACCCACTCCCTTGGATCACCACGTGCCTTCAAACTTTCCATTACGCACTATATCTCAAATGCTCAGCCATGTCAACTAAACACCACTGCCTCACAGTTCCACTCTAAATAGTTGCATTCATTCAGCTCTCCCCTTGGATCTTTTGGCTCCTTGCATATATAGCTTTACAGTTACTTCCTGCTGATTTCTGCCTGTAGGCCAGAAGCCTTTTTCAGGTACTCACTCTTAACTTCTCTTAAGGTTACCTTCTCGGTGTTTCTTTCCTTGTCCTTTGACTGAACTGTAATCTTGGGACATTTCCTGTTCCACACCCTGGTCTTGGGCACTTTCTTCGGTTTTTGTAACCTGCTCCTTGCACTTCCCTCTCCCATCCGATCTCTGTCGAATATTGGCTTCAACAGCACTAACATTGCGTTTCAGGTTTCCTCTGTCTCTGTGGGGTCTCCTGTTGCTGGCCAGCAGTACAGGTTTTTGTCACCTTGCGTTTGTTTTAACTTCACTTCAGGATTCGAAAAATGTCATCAGAATGCAGAGACACAAATAAAGCCTTCGTCCTTTTGTGCCCCTATAAAATGTAGCTCAGTTCCATGTCAATCCACGAATATAAAAATGTATATTGAAATTAACCTTTAAGGTTCAAATTCCTTGAAGATAACTTATTCTTAACACATACAAATGCAAAAATATCTTACTTAACGATCTGTGGTTCCTAACAAGTAACAGAGAGCACTGACTGTTGCATTGCCACTGATGCACCTCCTTGTTCTGGTGCAGAGTCAGCAATGACCACCATTGCTGAGGCTGCTGATATACCAATGATTGGGCCATCAGCTTATGGGACAGGCTGCTATAGGTCATGGGAATTGCAGACCAAGCAGCAGCCTCTGAATTGTCTGCTGACGGAAAATGAATTGGGGACTCCAGCACTCTGACGTACCTCCACACCACAATCTTAGCAACCACCCTGCCCCCACTAGCACCCCACCCCTTCCACAAACAAACACGGACCACCATCACAGTGTTTTTTCAAGCATGGTAGCAAAACCCCCTTTGCCTATCTAAAATCGCAGAATTGTTACAACACAGAAGAATCGGATTTATCCTGCTTTGCTTTCGTTGGTGCTCCTAAAAAGCAACCCCCCTAGTGCCTTTCCCATGTTCTTCCCATAGCACTGCAGATTGTTACTTTTCAGATAAAAATAATAATGCAGTTCTCAGCGGAATACCTGATTGAACCTCACTCCACTACTCCCTCAGTTAGTAAACTCCAGGTTTCAACCACTTGCTAGCTTAAAAAGATTCTCCCCATGTATTTTTTTTTTTACTTTGCTGAATTCAGCACAATTTATCGGGACATAATTGGTTGTCGTTCGCACGAGGAACGTTAGCCCTGGTTTATTAGGCAAAATCATATCATGTTTGCTGAACGTGTCTGCGTTATTTGATGTAGCACAATTGATTATTGATGACGTGGCTGCTGTTAGGATGATTAATTTGTACAGTCAAAAAGCATTTGACTGAGCAAGTGTCACACGATATAATAATTGCTAATACACTTGGGATTGAAAATAACCTACAGCATGCATACGGAATGGGCTTTTGTGCACACATAAGAAGAACAACAGTTGGAAGATTTCAGTGACCAAAGAAAGCAGCTGAGGGAGTATCATGTCATGCAATGGGAGCCGTCATGCGATGGGAATGGAGTAGGTTATGGCTGAAGACAGCTCTCATGATTAATATGGTTTCTCCTTGTGGAAATTGCTGATGTTGGCTTGAAAGGTTCAGCTTTTTGAGGATTAGTATTTTGTGGTTTGCTCTGAGGCTCAACATGCATTTGAAATGTCTAAACCCGTGGAAAAATGCAATTGGAATGAAACCAGGCACTGTCCGATATTACAGCTGGTAAGCATTATACAGGTTTCCCACTTGAATTTAATTCTGGTAGAACTTGCTGACTTAGAGAATTATTCGCACTGAATTTGTACTGTTATATTGCTGATTTTCAAGCTTCCATCGCTGCTCTACCATCCTTTGTCGCCTCCTTCAATCTAAGGCTGCGGTGTGTTGACCCGACTGATGCAATTGCTGCTCTAGAGGCCTACTGCACACAGCTGGAAGCCCAAAATACTAAATTACAGACGAAGGCTTGAAGAATCGCAACCGAAGACGACATATAAGGAATCTGTCGGTGCCCGAGGGTATGGAACAGGGAAAACCTACAAATTTTAATGAGGCACTCCTTTAGGAGGTTTTTAGCAAGAAGAGTTTCGATTCACCACCGATAGTTCATTGAGCCCATAGGTCTTTAGCGCCGCAATTAGAGCAGGGCGAGCCTCCAAGGCAGCTCATATTCAGATTATAGCGCTACAGAAGGAGCGAAATGTGCGTATTTCGAGAGAAAAAAAGTCAACTACTCTTTCGTGGAAGAAAGGTGTTCATCTACCCTGACCTCATAGTGGGTCCAGCCCGACGTCGTGGGGAATATAAATTTATTAAAGCCCAACTTTCTCCAACCTGCCCGCCCGAGTGTAGCTTTCAATGTGGTGAATAAGATTATTAAACACAGCACAAGAAGCTTCAACTTTTTCCAACGTCACAATTATACGATTCTTAATAAGTCATCTGGTGACTTCACTCAGGACAAAAAGACACTCAATGCTTAATTAGGTAACTATGTGTGACGGTCCTGTTACATGGTAAGTATGTTGGTTATGCTTATCTCTTTACATCTTTTGGCCACTGCAATAATCACGGGAAATTTTCACACATCCTATGGGTGTTTATTTGTTCATCTATTACAACATATGCAACTGAAATCTTTGAGAGGTGAAGCGCTATTTATATTCTCCCTGTCCTGATGAGTACTGCATTACAAAATGGTTGCTTCGGACAGATTTCTGACCTTGTTCAGTATATGCGGAGCTTTACAATACTTCTGTTTGGGGTATGTGATGGTGCATTGCTTGACTGTGGGCTATCGTTTTGGGAGAGATTGGTAAGATAGTTATGAATAGCACGCAAACTGTGAGGGGTAGCCAACATCTTGTTTGGGGAGGTGATGTAAGATTTTCTTTCCTTCTTCTCGTTCTTCTATTTTTTCTCATTTACCTTTTATCTTCTTTCATTTTCTCAGTTGGTCGTTTCCAAAAATGCATTATGCTTTCCTCTTGGTCAATTTTCAGCATTCTTCAGACGGATAGCTCTGGTTCAAAAATGTTTAAATCTTTATTTGCATTGTGCAACCTTTGGGAGCCATGTGCCTTGATACACTTTTTTTATCTTAATATCCAGGGACATTAAAGTCTCACGGGGTGGCTGTACAATGCAGTTCACCAACTGCAAGGTGAAAGTTCGAAATCACCCAGTTAAAATGCTTATACCATTTGAAAGTGCGAATTACCTTCCTGCAGGAAACTCACTCACGCACAACTGACCGTTTTCGATTGTGGAAGGGATTGGTTGGGCAGATGTTGCATTCTTATTTTCATGGTAAAGTGAGAGGCGCGTCAATTTTAATCCATAATGACATCCCGTGTGTTCACTTTCAGGTTCTGCAGGTAACTAGCAAAGGCATGCCCACATAATTAAATAAACAACAGTTTTATGATCATTTGAAGTCAGGGTCCCAGAGAGAGTAGATACTGCGAGAGAGAATTACAGATTTCCGAAATGGAGAAAAAGGCTCCAATTGAAGAAAAAAACCCTAAGCATCTAGAAGTGATAAGAGGGGAAAGTCCAAAGGAGGCTTTGTAGTCAGTTGGAAGACTGGACCGTGGGAGACGGTCCTGTTAAGTGAGGTTAAGCATGAGGGGCATAGATAAGGCTCCAAGCTTCAATTTTAAAGGGACAACAGCTTGCAATAAGCAAAAAAAATGTTCAAATTTACAACTGAAGACCTGTAATTATTTGCGGTGGACATTTGAAGCAGTGGTGTTAAGGCTGAGTTGGTGAGAGAGAGAGTACATGGGAGGCAGCTTTAATGCATGTGGTGGCTCAAGTAAGAGGAACATCTGAAGCAGAGATCGAAGCCCTGAAGTTGAAATGTTTTGGACGTTGTCTGAGAGAAAGATCAGTAGAGACGAAGATTCCAAAGCAAATTTTTGGAGAGTGCAGACGGCAAACCCTCGCATGAAGGGCTGAATTCAGCAGAACTGGTTTCCTCACGGTGTGACAAGCTTCTGGCGGCGCTTGGGAGTTGAGAAGAGATCCATTGCATCTGGCTGAAGTGAAGACTGTTATAACATTTTAATTTGTGGCGTAGCTGACCAAAGTGTGCCATAGGTGTACATGGGCTTTGTATTTTCTGTGAACATTAAAGTATAAGATAGCTTTTGTAACTTGTATTATCCTTAAAAATCTATAATCGTCTGTGAAGGTATAGCTGTGAGTGAAGGAGTATTTTAATATAATTCATCTTTTCATGTTGAATACATGTTTTATTCGTTTGTTTAATGTTCATGAGCTGACTCATGTCCCCCTGTTCAGTAGCTACTCTGCACGTATATAGGGAAGCAAATAAAAGTTTAGATGTATCCAGCTGAGTTGCATTCTAGAGTCAGGCTTGTCCAGGGGTAATCTGAGCTGGGAATTTAAAAAGTTGGGGCTTATCCAGAATTTGAAATTTGTACAACATGTGATTCGATGCAAAATAATAATTGTTCTGGGACAGGGGATAATTGATATTCGTTGGATTTGTGAATATTTTTAACAAGTACATGCAAGTAAAATGGCCCTGTACATAGGAATTGGAGTTGATGTGAGGTATTATACAGGTTCGAATTTCAAATGGCATTGGCAGTTGACAGATGGAAAGTATGATTCTGACTAATTTACAGAGATTAACCACGAGTAAACTGATGGGATTGACAAGTACATTACAATTAAGATTACCTGCTGGGGTAAGGGCATGATGAATAATTATGGTAGATTACAGCATTTAAAGTTGGAAGGAATAACCGAGAGACTGAGTTCCCCAAAGTGTAAATCCTTGGAATTGGCTCACATTCTGTTGCAAATGAAAACAATAAATGATTAGGAGGAAAAGGAAAGAAAAAAGCCTCTCCAACGAGTACAGGTAGAATGGCAGGAGAAAGAACGAAAGCAGGAAAGGGAGTTAGGAATGGCGAGGATTTAAAAAAGGAAGCAAGAGAAGAAGAAACAGACAGAGAATTCCAGCTTGAAATGCTAGCAGTTAAAAAAATAAACAACAGTCTTGGTGAAAACATTTTTTTTCCTAATTCAAAACCAATGGGAAGAAGTTAGACTTTGTGCAAGCTCTTCCGAGGTTTGAGGAAAGGGGTGTGGTGGCATTCTTCATTTCGTTTGAAAATATAACTCGGCAAATTAAGTGGTAAAATATATCTGGACTTTACTTTTAAAGTCTAACTTTTTAGGTTCAGCTCATGAGGTTTAAGCTTCACTAGCAGAAGAACTTTATGTGGATTATGATGTGGTAAAAAAAGGCTATCCTCAATGTGCATGAGTTCGCCCCTGAGGCATACAAGAAGACATTTCAGAACATAATGGAACAGCATAGGTCACGAGGATATTGACTTTAAAGGATAAAGCGAAGTAAATTTACTGCTGTAAAAAAAGTAGAAGGAACATATGCAGCTGTTAGGGAAATAAGCAGCTTGGGAGGATTTAATTTTTCACTCCATCTTGTAGTTGGAATTCATGATGAAGACCAGAAGGCTAATACAGCGGAGATGTCTGAGGATTATGATATGGACCATCAATTTAAACCTTTATTCGGTCATTGCCATATAGCCGATGAGCATAGAAGTTAGGAAAGCCAAAGGAAAACAGGTAGTCATAGAAGAGAAAACACAGTTAGAAATCGTCACGAAGTTTGTCCTCAGAGAAGAAAGAAAGATGCTGAGGGCAGAAGTGGCATTCGGAAATAACAATGTGGGCGTATTAAGGAAGGCTGCCTGAAATTAAATTTTAGTCCTATTGCAGTAGTGGGAACGCCTAATGAATCCTCAGCAAATGTTATTTCCGATAAGGATATAGTTTTGAAACTGCAGCACAGGTGAAATGAGTTCCCCAGGAACATACATAAAAAGGGGAATTGGTTCAGAAAGTCCATAAAAGTCATCCTTGATTATTGGCAAAGGAAGTAAGGCTATTAGAGGCTCAGATGTTTTGTGTCAAAGAGAGATGTTTGTCCTTACTTCTCCAACACAATAAGTAAACAGATCAAAAATTTTAGTGGTACAGGGACAGATCAATCAGTGATGCTGGCTGATGATACAATTTGTGTTCCAGATAGTTTTCCTTGTAGGAAAATGTTTTAACAATGAATATTAATTGAATTGATTGACCTTTTTCTTGGATGAAGTTAACTTGCCTGGTTGCTTCATAAATTGAAATGTTACAGTGGTAATTATTCCCACATCACCTACTTAAAGGGATGGATTTTATTATGGGCAATGACTTGGCTAGTGGAGGCAACAATGTGGCAATGATTATTGCAGCAAGCCGTTGATCATGTTGTTCTGAACAAACGTTAGGAAGCTACATAAAGACAAAAAAAAAACTGCGGATGCTGGAAATCCAAAGCGAAAACAGAATTACCTAGAAAAACTCAGCAGGTCTGGCAGCATCGGCGGAGAAGAAAAGAGTTGACATTTCAAGTCCTCATGATCTTTTGTTAGGAAGCTACTGCGGCCATCGATGAAACACTTAATGCAGATAACAAGCAATTGAAGGAAAACAAGAATAATGTAGGAAATTAACTGCCATATTTGAACCAGGAGTTTGCCAACGAAATATGAGAATTGGTGTGATCAGTTGAGAATCAGTCACAGAAAGTAGACCACTTGACTGAGGACTTGAAATGTCCAAATGATAAACTTGTACCAGCTAACAACAAAAGTCAACCTTTAGTTAAAACTTGATGCAGTTCGAGCAGCAATAGTGGCTATGAAATATCAGGGAAAATGCCTTGAACAAGAAAATCAATTGTTGGTAAATCATAATAATTTGTTGAATGCCGAAATAAAAAAAAACTAACGAACTGTTGGAACTTTGTCGGGAAAAGAGCAATGAGAAAAAAAAATAGTATATTTAATATCGAATTTCATTTTTACAAAGTTGTTTATATGAAGCAAAATTCTTTGTTGAATTGTCATCCAGTCGAGCAAAGAGCTGACATAAGTAAAATTACTAATATTTGTAATCCAGTAATGGAAAATTTGAAAACCACTAATGTGTGTGCAGAACTGGAAATCAAGAATTGACAACAAAAATAATGGAAAGCACACAATGTATTTTCCCAGTCAATGGCTGATTTACAAGTGCTTGCCAATGCTTATATACAAATTTGCGCAGCTGGAATCCAGGCAAGTGGACAGTTTTCAAAAGGCCTTTCAAACCGTCATAGTTCACGGACTATATAAAATAATTGAAGGGTTGGAACGATCTCTGGAACACCAAACAGGGAGAATAAAATCGACAGTCTTGAATAAGAATTGAAAAGATCGGTTTGAAAAAGGATCTGGAGAAACAACAAATCACAAAAATTTTAACATTCAAATCAAGCAGGAGTATGAAACTGCTTTGTATGAATATAAAAAAAAAGATCTTAAAGACATACCTGAAACTGTGAAAATAGATTTTAACAAGAGGAGATTAAATGTGTTAGTACACACAAATGCCAATATTACTTTGCTAAATCTAAATAAGAATTTGCCACATTTGTGTTTAGAAAATGAACTTGAGGATGCAATTAAACAGGCATTAACGAAAAGGACGATTGGGCTGTAGACATAAATGAAAAAAAAAAATTGCTGAGTTCAAGGCTGGGACTAAGAGGAAAAAGAAACACTAGGCTTGATTTATGATAATACTATGATGCACAGATCCTGCTCATTTTAATACATTCATTGATTTTTTTTCGGTGTGTTTTTGTAATTGTATGATGTAACATGTCTAATTATGAAACAAAATGGGAAGTGTATTTGTGTAATATTTGAGTAGTATTATTAGAGATTTATGATGTTAAGTATGTGTGAGGCAGATGTAAGGCCATAGAAAAGGAATCTTCACATCGTGAAGATTCATTTTCTCTAAAGCGGCGTGTTTTCGGAAACAGAGATATTTTAATTCCATTGTATTAGTAATTATGCATGTTAGGAATGAATTTTCGCTTTACAGTTTAAGTTTGTGTAAAATTCTGTAGCTCTGTGTTAAGAAAAGTCAAATTGCGTTTCACTTAAAAAAAGGTGCTTGCATTTCCAATGACCCCTATAAAGTAAAAACAAAAATTCAAGAGCATAACAACAAGGGGCCTGGTAGGCAGGTTTCTCTCACACATATACACAGAGAACTAGAGAAACAACGGTTTAAAGTTACCTTGAAGCAAGGACTCCAGCGAGACTGGACAAAGGGAGAGAGAACTGAAGACTTACCAGAAAGAACAACATGGCCCCAAGCGATGAAAAAAACTGGAAACCAGGCGGGTTGCGGAGAGAAAAATTAGAAGGAAACCTTTTAGACAAAAGAAGGACAGGAACCTGGGTAAAACGCCCTGTTAAGTAAAGTTAAGATTGAGGGGCAGAAAGAAGTGCTCCAAGCCTTAGGTTTAAAGTGAGAAGGGCTTCCTAGGATCAAGAAGTTTCAAAGAGACAACAGTACACCACTACTTCACATGCACATGGCAAAGAATTACAGACAACCAGCTGTCTCTTTGGGGCCATCTTGCTCCTTACAAGCTTATTGTTGAAATTATCACTCCAACAGCGTCACCCACCCCCGATGATTAGAAGCTCAATGAAATATTCAATGTTTTTTTTATTCTACTCTTTACACCTTAGTCTCCTTTTTCTCACCATTTTCTATAACATGGACATCTTATTTCTAACTGTACGAATGCTTTAGAAGTACCCATTTCCCCAGACGAAATACGAAAAGCACTTAAATGCATGCATAGTACTAGGGCACCGGGCCCTGATGGATTTCCAAAGGAATGTTTGTTTTTAAATCTTATCACAAATTTCTCCGTTATTACTACCCCTATTTTCGGAATGGTTCCTCTAAAATATTCCCTCCTATGCTGCTTGAGGAATCTTTGTCTATTATTTTCACGAGGGATAATGGCCCTCTGAACTGTAATTCATACTGGCCTATTTCCCTTTTCAATGCAAATGTTAATGTATTAGATCATGCCTTAGCCCATCTATGATTCCATCTATTATATCTCCTGACCAGAGCGGTTTTATATAGGACAGGCCACCCTTCGCTTAGTAAAGGTATATTTTCAAAATTATTTGTACAGATTCCACTGCTCCTCTTCCTGAGATTGTTATAACTATGGATACAGAAAAAGTTTTTCATAGAATGCAATTGGACCACATTTTGTTCACCCTTTAAACACTTGGATTTGGACCAACATTAGTAAATTTGATAAACTTATTGCACTCCTCACGGTTATTTCACTCCGTGTAAATGGTGTCCATTCTAAACACTTTGACCTTCATCGTGGTATCAGACAGTGCTGTCCCCTTTCCCCCTCCTTTTCGCTATTGCTATTGAATCCATGGCAATTTCATTGCGGACATCTGGGGTGTTATCTGGGGTGAAGTCTAGCAGAAACTCTCCATATATGCTGCTGACCTGCTTCTTTACATCTCGCATTCGGCTTAATCTCTGGCACATTTTTTTTTCTCCATCCATGAGAGTTTTGATCATATTTCAACGTCTAAATTTAATTTTCAAACGAGTGAAATTGTTCATATTAACTCTATTGCAAATAGTTAGCTTTTCTCTTCCCTCCCCTTCAAGCTCTTATTAAAGCGTTTTAAAAGTTTAGGCAGTTTAGTTACTCGATCCTTTGGAGACAATTTTAAGATTTGAACCTTTGATGGAACGTTCGAAGATGGACTTGTCACGTTGGTGGCGCTTACCCCTTCTGTAGATGGTCGTATACAATCTGCAAAGATCAATACCTTGCCAGAATATCTGTTCTTCTTTAATAAATTCCATTATTTATTTTCAAGCTTTTTTCTTTATTTTTTTTTGGAGACCAATTAATTTCTTCCGTTATTTGGGATAAGAAAGCACCCAGAATTCGTATTTTTTTTGTTATTCCTCCAAAGCACCAAAAGTGGTAGGGACTGCCATATGTTCAGTTTTATTATTTGTCTGCGAATATCCGTAATATTTATTTTTTGCTTCGTTTGAGCTGGGCTAGTTTAGCGTGGATGCGATTGGAGGCAGCCCCCTGTCAATCCACTTCGCTGCCTGCTCTGTTGTGCCCCTTCTTTTTTTTTCTGAGCTAGTCACTTTTCTTCAAACCCTATTTTCAGACAGTCATTTCAGCTTTGGACCTAGTTTAGAACAAACTTTGTGTCACAATCTCTCTCATTATGCAGCCCTACTAATGTCAAGTATTTAATATCGTCTTCATGAGGAGATTCCGTTATTTAAATATGGCACGCGAGAGGCGTCAACTGTTGCGTATTTATACATTGATAATGTTTTTGTTCGTTTTGACTCTCTGTTGGAAATACGATCTGCCAGACATATTATTCTATTAAATTGGAAACAGTCTGCCCCACTTACATTTACTAATCGGCTACGTGATCTTATGCAGATTCTTAAACTTGAAAAAAATGAAGTATACATTAGAGGGCTCCATTGATGGTTTTTTTGTAGCTTGGCAACATTTCATACATTGCTTAGTGGAACCACAGCTCTCTAGCTTCATATAGCTGACCCTCGTTATTTTCTATGTATTATATGAGGCAAAACTATATCTGCCTGTGGTTGTTGCTGATTTTCTTTTCATGTGGGGGAGGAGGGTGGTGGGGGAGTGGGGGCAGTGTGGTGTTGGGTGTATTTTTTCTCTCATTTTTCATCATCTTCCTCCTACTTCTGTTCTTCATTCTTTCTCTTTCTCTTCCAAATATGAGTGTATTGCAATTTTGCTATAATGTAAGTGTTTTTTTTCTATGGTTGCATGTTATGACAGTTGCTATTTTCCTTAACAAAAAAAGAAAAAAGTAAGACAATAAGTTAAACTTCAAAAATAGACGCTAGTGCTGAATGGCTGTTTTTCTTCAGAATGGGCCGAAGTGCTCAATCTTGCTTCGCTCGCCTCAGTTGTTTGATTCATGTGCTATTTACTTTATATTAAGGAACAGTATTTGAGCATATCGGATAGAAAAAACAAACCCATGAGCGTTTTAGTGGACTGCAAAACATTTGGACGACTTGTCACGTTGTTCAATCTCTTTGCTAAAGCTGGCGTTGCGCAGTCACTGGTGGAGGCACTTATAGCACCTTGCAATATCAGCACACCAGTTTGGAGTAGTCTCCTACGTGTTTCAAGCTAACAGTTGTATCTTGCAGTGCTGGAATATCTGCACCTAATCCGAGACCACACCGTGTAGGAAAATGGGTTAGGCTGACGCCAATCATTGAGATGGAGTGGAGCAGAAGTGCTTGGGGCTTCAGTGCCTGGATCGGTCTGGTGAATCTCTGCCATATAGTCTAACGAGGGTGTCACGCACCGTCATCCCTGGTGCGCACTTTACAACCTATGTTCCAAAGGGAGAGGACCTGGTTGATGAGGAGATGCTGAGGTTGGAGGCCACCTCTTATCAGGAGGATGTCGATGGTGATGGGGGTGAGAAGGTCATTGTATGTGGCGACATCAGGGATGGGGACTTCACAGTAGCTGACGAGTGGCCATCAGAGCTCCTAGTTTGGAAAAATATGATGATTCTTGCACCATAGATCTTTACCTTGCATCTCCGAATCCTTGACTCCCGTATGGCTAATGGCAACGCAGATAACTTCTCTAATAATGCTCATGTCAATGGGATGCTTTGGATGGCCTAACAGTCGCTCGATTGTGGTAGGATGATGATGACATGCAATGGGGCACTCCATCTATCTTCATTTAGTGTCTGAGAATGCCTGACACCTGTCTGGCCAAGGGATGCTTGCTTGTGCTCTGTGATCATAGTTATATCATGGAGGTGCAGCTAAAAAAACTTTGAAAACTCCTAATTATATGTCTCCATTCAGCACCTGAGCCCTTCAGGAGCCCTGCAGCGTCACAGGTCACAGAATCTGAAGACATTGGGGCCTGCCCAACTTTAAAAATTCTCAGAGCACAGAAAAAGTATGATGCAACTCTGGGGAACCTGCCGAAAACAGTTTTTCAGATCCAGCAAGCACTGTGGGAGTGCAGGTATATTTATGTGTCAAGGCAGTGTGAAGTTTGGACATCCATTTCGTCTGAAAGCTGCACAAAGCACAGTGAAAAGGCCCCGTGCTGAGCCACCAGCTTTTCTCTTGTGCATAAATATTTGATAGGAGCAGTAGGCAGCAAGACATCTTTGAGATCTTAGTTACAATAGAGAACATTATCTGCAACCGGTTAACACCCTTTCCCAGGCTTTGTAACTACATCTCCCCAACGTTCTTAGACCTGCTGCTATGTCTTTGTATTCTCCGGACATCTATAGAAGAGATGGAGGCAGACTCCTACCTATGAGATGAACTTGAGGGGTATCCTCTGCAGGGTGGAGAATGGAAAGCCCCTGCCTTACTTGGGTTCTTGCTATGTGTTAAATGTGCTCTCCCCAGGCTGTGGAGCTGGAGCTGCTGAGGTCACAGGAAGAGGGAATTTGGATTGGCTGTGCACTCTTGGAGTGACATGAAAATATGTCCCCGGGTGGTAGGCATGCTGATCCTCAACCTACTGTGCCCACGGGCCCGTGAGTGAGTTCTTGAATGGAACGTATAGCTGTAGTATGATCCAGCTGCTCCCCAACACTCTCACCTGCACGCAGTTGGATGTTCAACTATTGCATGAGCGATGGAGTTCAGCCTGCACAACAGTGCAGAGGCGAGCTCCTGGAAAAAGGTCTGCATGGTTGCTGCTATCCCACCATTGTTGACCTCAGCACGTTGGCATTAATGCACTAGCACCTCAGCCTGAAAGCGGACAGATTCCCCCACCATGCCATGCAAACTGATGTGTGCTGCAGACATTGCTGCCTGCTGTTTCAGAGCTTGTCATTACAGCTCCAACAACTGTAACATGACCGAGTCCCGAGGCTCGTCATCTGACTACTACTCAGTACATGCCTGGCCTTATGCAGTCTTCCGGGCCTCAGGCACAAGGAAAGTATCTTCCGCAGCCTGATGTGGATTAGAAAATATTTATTAGATTGGGGCCCCCTGGCCACCCTAAAGCTAGGTTACCCTACGTTTTGTGCCTCTGCCCTGGGGGAGGATGCTGGTGAGGGCTGAAACGGGCCTTCATGAAGGATTTTATTTGTCGCTCCACATAAAGTCTTCACACGTTAAAATGTTTATTTAGAGTAAATGTTTTCTCTACTCGCCTGCCAAAGGATTTCTCTCTCTGAGTGTTGGATTCTGAGCAGTAATTGACATAAGGAGGCGGTGGTTAGCGTTAAGGTCGCTGACCACGAAATTCATGAGGCCCACGGTTGCTGTTTGGATTGAAATTAAATTAATAAATCGGGATTGTGAAGCCAATCCCATTAACAGTAACCATGGAGCTATCACAGATTGTCGTAAAAATTCACTTGGCTCACTGAAGATCTGCAGGGAATTAAATCTGCATTGTTTGCCCGTTCTAGCCTGCATGTGTCACCAGATTTATAAACTGCCAGCTAAAATGTCATAGCAAGCTACGCAATCAAACGGCAAATAGGGATGGGCAACAAATGCAATGCCTATATCACATGAAAGAATAAATAAAATATAAACCATTGTGCATCAAGGAAGGGAAAATGAGAAGAATAATACGGCCTGTGTACGCTCAACTCATGCTTTAAGGATATGCATGCACAGGGAACGGGCCTGACATGCAGCAATTGTGTATGTGAACTGAGTGCATAACCCTCTCCAAACTTTACTGAGTTCTGCATATTTAATGGGGCGATGTTTCATCACGCGAGTTAATTCAGAGCCAGTTCCATGGCAGTATGTCTTCTGAAGTTCTATGGCGAAACAAGAGGAATATCAGGGAAATAATAGTAGATTATATAAGAAAGGGTGCGCTGGGCAGGAAGGAGGTCAATAAGATTAATCCAGTCCTCGACCCGTTGGACAGAAAGTTCGCCAAAAGTGTAGGAAAGGGCTGTAGTGGTTTCTGCTGCTGCGGAGGCAGTGATGAGAAACTCGATAGAATTTTCAGAGAATGACATGAGAGGCTGGCAAGTAGCGGGATTAAACACTGCGCAGCGGCAGGAAGGTAGGAACATCGTGACATTGGAGGAACGACAAATTGCGAGGATGTAAGCCATGGGCTGCAACAAAACATAGACTTACGAGCGTAATGGGCAGACAAGCGTTACACGCAATTTAATTCAGAGATCTCCGAGGTGAAATATTCCGGTAGAATGGATAAATTGCAACAGACTCTGTGACAGTGTTCTAAATGTGTAATAGTACGAAAACACCTGGAGTTCATCTTCACCGTGTTAAAATCCCAACTGACCTTATTTCTGCCCACGCCATATCCCAGTGTGGAACTCGGTTTGATAGATCATAACTTTAATTTCCTGTTTGGAAACGTGGAGTGTGGCTATGTAACTGACTAACAGATGAACTTTTAATAAAATAATGAAACATTTGTTAAACAAGAAATGACGAAGTGCTTTGCAATAATCCTTCACCCTCAACTATACATTTACAGATATATCCAAATTGCTAAGCGTAACAAAAGTTGCAAAAGCCGTTGTATATGCTCTCGTTTACATTCCATATAAACCGACAGACGACCTGTGGTTAGAGACATCACCGTCAGAAATCAAGTGACAGATGCGACCACAAACAGGTACTATGGATCCCTCAACCTCTCTCCTGATGTTTGACACACAGTGAGCCAATCGCTCTTACTGAACTCTGCATTTAAAGTAGGTTACCTTATGGTGCTGACTTTGTCTGCCCTGGAGTGCTGTGTTTGACTGCAGTAGAGTTCTTCAGTTGGAATTTGGTGACAGGGAGTTCGGTGAGAAGGGATGGAGTGCTCCGCTCTTTATCTGAATTTCCTCTGAAGGAAGAGTGGCAGCCTTGGAAAGAAGAAACTGGTGAATAAATTAGAAAATTGTAATGCTTTTAAAGTTGCTATACTTTGATTTAAGTGTGAAGCACCAGGAATAATGGGGATTAAAGGGCAATATAATAAGTTAATATAAACAATTCAAATTACAATATAATTAATGTAAGGGAAGTAGAATTAATACATGGCAGGGCGGCCCAGTAATGTGGAATGCGTATCTCTAAATAAGTGCAAAGTCATGGACGCTACCAGTGTCCGAGGCGACCAAAAGTGCAGGAAGTGCTGTCAGCTGTAACACCTTGAACTCCATGTTTCAGAGCTCGAGCAACAGCTGGAGTCACTGTGGTGCATCCGCGAGTCAGAGAGTTGTATGGATAGCACGTTCAAGGAGATGGTCATACTGTAGCTTAAAGGCCTGGAGACAGAGAGAAAATGGTGACCAACAGACAGTACAGGATAAATTGGCAGCTAGTGCAAGAATACCCTGGGATCCCGCTCAAAAATCAGTTTTCCATTTTGGAAGCTGATAAGGGCGTTGGCTCCTCAGTGGAGTGCAGCTAGAACCGGGTTTGAGGCAGCACGAATGGCTCGGCTGTATATACGGGGCATAAGATGGAACGAAACACCACAGCAATAGTGGATCCATTGGTTATGTGAACTGACAGGCGTTTCTGTGGCGGTGGATGTGACCCCAGGATAATATGTTTCCTCCCCGACGCCAGGGGCAATGATTTGAGATAGTGGCTATAGGGAATTCTTCTGGAGGAGGGAGGTAGGTCAGCGGTCTTGCCCCACATTGCGGCCAATGACTAAGGTAGGAAGGGGGAATATGGCCCTGCAATCAGAATTTAGGGACCTATGTAGAAAAGTAGCAAGCCATTATGACCTCCAGTGTAGTAATCTCTGGATTGCTCCTAGTGTCACATGCCAATGAGTACAGAAACAGGAAGGTAAGACAAATGAATGCACAGCTGGAAGGATCAAGCAGGCGGGAGGGTGTGTGATTGTGGAGCATTGGCTGTCTCTGGGAGTGATGGCACCTGTACGGAAGGGTTACACCTGAAAAGAACTGGGACTAGCCCTAGTACAGGAATAGGAAGTTAATAGGTAAAGCCGGGGTAAAGGAGAAAGTAACAAAACCTAAAGCAGTGTTGCTATGCATGTATATGAAAGTACAGAGTATAGTAAATATAATTGGGGAGTTACAGCTGCAGATTGTCAACTCCAAATATGATGTTGTGGTGATAACAGAGGTCTGGTTGAATGCAGGGCAGGACTTGGTGTTAAATATTTCTAGCCATAGGGTGTTGAGAAGAGATAGAAAAGGAAGAAAACGTCATGTACTGGTATTGGTTAAGGAGAGCATGGCGGTGCTGGAGATAACTGGTGTCCCAGAGGGTGGAATGGGAGAATTAACTTGGCTAGAGCTAAAGAACAAAAAGGGAGCAAATACAATGCTCGGTGTTGTCTGTACGCCACAAAATATTGAGAAAGATGTAGAAGAACAAATCTGCAGGAATGTTAAGGAGAGATTCAGCCATTATAGAGTAGTTGCAATGGGGGACTATAATTACCTGAATGTAGACTGGAACAGTGGTAATACAAATTGTGGAGAGGGACAACATTTCATAGATAATGTTCAGGAGAATTTTCTACAGCAATATGTGTCTTTTCCAACCAGATATGATGCACTGTTGTACCTGGTTCTTGGCAAAAATGTGGGTCATGTAGATCATGTGTCAGTAGGGAAAATTTAGGACACAGTGATCATTGTATTGTATGTTGTAGGCAGATGATAGAAAATGATGACAGTCAATCCAGAGTAAAAACAATTAACTGGACTAGAGCCGCATATGATGAGGCCAGATAAGCTGGAATGAAAGACTGTCAGGGGAAACTGCAGCTCAATAATGGGCGACCTTCAAAAAATAATTGGTTGGGGCACAGTCCAGGTATATTCCATCGAAAAGGAAAGGTAGGACAAACATATCCATAGCTCCCTGGATGGGAAAAGAGCTAAAAATTAAGGTAAAGAAGAAAAAGTACGCTTCTGAGAGGCGTCAGGTAGAAAATACATGAGCACCAAGAGTAATACAGCAGGTTCAGTGGTGATGGGAAAATCACATTTGAGAAACGAAGAGGCATTATGAGAAAAGGCTGACAGCCAACTTAAAGGGGAATCCCAAAATCTTCGATCAGCATATATGTAGTAATTGTGTGTTAAAATGAGGATCAGGGTCCATTAGGGACCTAAAAGTGAATTTGCATATGGAAGAAGAGGACATGGCTGAGGTACTGAATGAATAGTTTGCACCTCCCTTCAGCATGGAGGCAGATGTTACACAGGCCATAGTGACAGAGGAGGAGATTTTGTCAATCGAAGGGTTCAAATTGGATAAGGAGAAAGTGTTGAATGGACTGTTGGTACATAAAGTTGACAAGACAACAGGAATGTGTTGCATTCAAGGATATTGAAGGAATTGAGAGGCGAATTTGCAGGTGCACTAGCCTTAAGCTTTCAGTCTTCCCTTGATTCGGGGTAGGTGCCAGAAGACTGTAGAATTTCCAAAGTTACGGCCCTGTTGCGAAAACATTGTAAGCATAAGCTCAGCAATTACTGACCAGTCAGTTTAAATTCAGTGGTTGGCAAGCTTCTAGAAACAATTATTTGGAATAGAATTAGTAGTCAAATGGAAAGGAATGGGTTATCAAGGAAGAGCCAGCGTGAATTTATGCAGCAGTAATAGTGTTTAGCTTACATGCTGGAGATTTTAGAGAACATACATAAGAACAAAAGAACTATGAGCAGGGTAAACAATTCAGCACCTCGAGCCTGCCCCACCATTCATTACGATCATGGCTAATCTCATTTCAGCCTCAAATCAATTTCTGCCATCTCCCCATAACCTTTCAAACCATTACGTATTAAAAATCTATCTATCTCCTCCTGAAATTTATTCAGCATCCCGATATCCACTGCATCTGGGGTAGTGAATTCCACAGCATCCCACCATTTGAGAAAAGTAATACCTCCTCATCTCTGATTTAACCTACCAACCCTTAGCCTAAAACTATGGCCTCCCGTTCTAGAATGCCTCACAAGGGGAAAAATCAGCTCCACGAGTACTTTGTCTATCTCCTTTAGCATATACCTCAATTAGATCTCCTCTCATACTTCTAAACTCTAGCGATTTTACGCCTAAACTATTCAACCTCTCCTCATAAGACAAGCACCACATCTTCAGAATCAATTTCGTGAACCTCTTCTGAACGGCCTTCATTGCAATTACATTTTTCCTCAAGTAAGGGGACCAAAACTGTGCACAGTACTCCCATGCCTTGAAAACTTGCAACAACATTTCTCTATTTTTATACACTATGCTTTTCGGAATAATTGTCCAAATTCCACTTGCCTTCCTTATTACCTGTTGTTCCTGCATATAGCTTTCAGTGACTCATGCATGAGGACACCCAGATCCCTCTGCACTGATGCATTCTGAAGTTTTTATCCATCACATTTTTATTCTTCCAGCAAAAATGGATAACCTCACACTTTTCCATGTTAAACTCCATCTGTGACATTTTGGCCTAACCTGACAATATCCATTTGTAAATTTCTTATTTCTTCATTGCAACATGCTTTCTGACCTATTTTGGTGTCATCTGCAAATTTAGCTATAGTACCCTGTATCCCTGAATGCAAGTCATTAATATCGATTTTAAATAGTTGGGGCCCAAACACTGAACCCTCTGGTACTCTAGTTACAACATGCCATCCAGGAAAAGGCCCTTTTTTCCTGGCTCTATGCTTTATTTTGGTTAGCCAATCCTCTATCCAAGCTAATATATTACCATTAAATCAGTGTGATATTACCTTGTGTATTAATCTTTTGTTGTGGTTCTCATCAAATGCCTTCTGGAAGTCCAGTCATAAAACTACTGCTACAGGATCCCCATTATCCACTTTGCTTGTCACATCTTCAAAGAACTCCAGCATAGTAGTGAATTGTGGTGTACTCTATGTAAAATCGTGCTGACTCTGATGGATTGCATTTTGACTTTCAAATGCCACAATACGACTTCCTTAATAATGGATTCCAACAATTTCCCAATGACAGATGTTAAACTAACCGGTCTATAGTTTCCTACATTCTGCCTCCCCGCCCCCGCCCCCCAAACCCCCTCCACCCTGTTTGATCAAGGGCGTTATATTACCATTTTTCCAAATCACTGGAACCTTTCCAGAATCCAAGGAAACTTGTAATATTATAGCCAATGCATCTACTATCTCTGCTGCCAGTTCTTTTAAGAGCCTTGGATGTTGGACATCAGGTCCTGGAGACTTGATGCACTTTAATCCATATATGTTGGTCAGTACTTTTGCTCTCGTGATGGTGAATTTTCTAAGTTCCTCCTTCTCTTTCTGCTCTGCAGTATTGCGGTGGGACCCGTGTCCTGCATTGTGAAAACTGAGGCAAAATATTGATTAAGCATCTCTGTCAATTCTGCATTCCCCAAAATTCCCCAGTCCTGTCCTCCAGGGGGCCAAAATTCACTTTCACTATTCCCGTTGCCTTTATATACTTGTAGAATATTTTGCTATCAGCCTTTACATATTGTGCTAGTTCTCTTTCATAACTTACCTTTGCTCTTTCATTATTTTTATAGCAACCGTTTGTTGATCTTTCAATGTTTCCCAATCTTCCATCCTACCACTGAAGAGGTAACCGAAAATGTCAATTAGGATAATACTGTTGATGTTGTGTCCATGGAATTTGAAAAGGCATTTGGCGCAGAGTAACATAAATGACTTGTGCGAAAAGCTGTTGCTCATGGAATACATGACACAATAGAAACGTGGATGGAAAATTGGATGAAAAACAGGAAGAAGAGACTAATGGCCAATGGATATCTTTTCTGGCTAGAGGAAGGGCTGTTGTGGAGTTCCCCAGATGCTGGGATTGGGACTCTTGCATTTCCAGATATATTTTAATGATCTTTGTGCCCAAGGGACAATTTCAAAGTTTGTGCATTATACGAATCTTTGGAATATTGCATTCTGCAAGGTGAACATTGGGGACATTCCAGAGAATGTAGTAAAGTTGGTGGAGCGGGCAGATAGGAGGAAATGAAGTTTCAATGTGGAGAAATGTGAGTTGATGCATTGTTGTTGGGAGAACATGGAGAGACAATATAAAGTAATTATGAAGGGGGTCACAAGAACAGAAAGGATGAGGTGTAAATGTGCACAGATCATTGAAGGTGGCTGGACAGGTGGAGAGGGCAGTAAATAAAGCAATTAGTATTCTGCATTTTATTAATAAAGGCGTAGATTACAAGTGCAGGGAGTTTATGCTGAATTTATATAAGACCGTCGTTAGACCTCAACTGTAATATTGTGTACAGATCTGGACACTTCCCATTATCTCTGATTATAAGAAGGATGTGAACACGTTGGAGAGAATGCAGAAGATGTTTACAGGAATCGCTTCAGGGAAGAGAAACCTCTGCTATGAGTATAGGTTGGACAAGTTGGGAATGTTTTGCTTGGAGAGGAGAAGGCTGCGAGGATACTTGATAGGACTTTACAAAACCATGAAAGGTCTGGACAGAGTAGAGAGGGGGAAGCTGCTCCCACTCGTAAAAGGATGAAGGTGGGAGCACAGATTTAAAGTCATTTGCAAAAGAAGAAAATGTGATGTGAGCAAAAACCTTTTCACACAGCAAGAAGTTTGAGTGTGGAATGCATCATCTGGACCTCTGGTGGATGCAGGATAAATTGAGGCATTCAAAAGGGCATTAGATTATTATTTGAATAGAAAGAAGGTGCAGAGGCACGGGGCAAAAGCAGAACAATCGCACGAGGTCATCGTGCTCATATGGAGAGCTGGTGCATGCCCAATTGGCCGAATGGCCTAATTCTGTCCCCATCAGATTCTGTGGCGTCCAATCAATCCCCGAAAAGACTTCTGAAGGAATTCACCGTTCTCACCCACACCTTCCAGCAGCAGGGAAACACAGCTCGTGGCATCGCTTCAGAGTAAACTTCGTATCACAACGTGATGAGGACTTTGTCATAATTGACTGCACGCTGTGATATCAAGCCCCCTTGCACTCCGAGCCTTGCAAATGGGAAAAGTTTAATCAGACCACCAAATTGCCTCCATATTACCTAACTGTGAAGTTTAATTTAACATAGATTAATAGAAAACGAGCACCAGGTTTGTTAAGTAACAAATGGATAAATGTTCATTAAACACATTGTTTTTAAGTAAAATCAAATAAAGAAGTTTGAACTGCTGACCCTTAACTCTGTAACTTATTCGACCACGTTTTAACTCCTTTACACAAGCAGGCACGCACATGAGACAAAAAAAAAACAAGGATTTTCAGGGTGAGGTAAAACAGTTTAATAGCACCAATCTGGAGTACAGGGTAAAGTGAAGAGATTTGTTTGAAGTCTTCCAAGCTGTTTGCAGGCCTGTACTGCTGACACGAGGTGCTGCTTCAGTGCTTCCAGTCTGTAGTTTACGAATTGAAAACATGTTTTTAAAGTCTCTAATAATGATTTCTCAAAGAGAAAATAGGATACGGAGATATGAGAGCTTGCCAGCTAATTAGTACAGCAGAATTATTGCCGATTTGCTAAAAACACAAGACAGAGAAAGAAAGAGAGAGGGGCTTTTTGGTATTTATATGGGCAGGTTGGGATCCTTCTGCAGGCTACTGAAATCACAAAACCCTGGCCACCTGGTGAGCAGGCAATCAAACGCTTTCACTAGGCTGTTCTTTCTTAAACATATCCTTTCCGGAATGATCATCCAGCATGACAGACATTGTTCTAAGGAGCTAACGCTTTGTAGATCTTCACTTTCTGCTTAAGAAAAACATTCTGTTTTATTATTTAACTTGCAGCCATTGTAGCTTTTCATCTCCAAAGCCCAGCCTAAAAGCCACAGCCCAACAAAAAAAATACATCCTCTTTAAAACATCACACTTTCTGATCCCCAGCAGGCGATGGCAGGGACTCCCCACGTGTCTGGCATTCAGGGCACAGCTACAGGTCAGGGATCTGCTGAATCGGAGGCAAATGGCGAACCTCTGGACTCGGTAATATCACAGTTGCTTGAGCTGCAAAGGCAATTTCGTGAACATCAGGGAGGGATATCCAGTGCAGTCCTCAGGTTGCGAGGCACTATGCAGGTGTAAGTTTAAGGTGAAAGCGCCAGAATGCAAATGAACCGAGGTCAACACTGGAATTATGTTAGTTACCATGCGGAGCTGGGCCCAATACATCACTTCTGCACTGCTGCGTGAGCTGAGCTCCATCACTAGCGCCGTAGTTTGCTTCCAACTGTGTGTATGTGGGAACTGTCCTAAGCTGCTCGACCTCACTCCAGCTTCCCCTTCTCCTGAAGAAATCACCTAGGCGAACCAACGGGCAGGAGTATCAGCACGTGCCCACACCTGGGACATACACCACGTGACTCTTGGGGTGTTCAGCCGATCTGAAACTCCCCTGCCTCTGAACCCAGCAGCTCCAGCACCACAGATTGAGGAGAATGCCACTGTTATACAGCAGTTTCCAAAATCATTCCAAGGTCCTGCAGGGCTGTGCCATCCAGAGTAAGCCGGTCAACGTAATCACTGGTAGCCTATAGCTGTCAGCATGCTGCCTACACCTCCACTGTGGATGTCCGTGGAGCACCAAGAAATTGCACATAATATGTTTAAGAGGATATAGTTGTGCATCCTTGGCATGGGTGTTAATCATTGTTCATAATGTTGACTTTCAGCAATACATTCCCAGGGCTTTCTCCTTGCCTTTGTCTACTTGAAATGATGAGCAGGGTTCATGCCTCACACATATGAACCCTTTCCACATTATCAGAGAGAGGATGTGCACTGCCAGGATCCAGACTGGTGTCAAACGTTCATAGATGCATTGTAAGAATCTTATGTTGACACCTCTCCACATGTTGTCATCCTCCAAGAATGTAGCAGATGTGACAGCCTCTCAAGCCCGTCTTCCTTGCCTGGCCAGAGGGATGGTATCATCGCCATAATTGTCACCAGGACCTCCACATCTTCAGTACATCCAGCTCATCACAGGATACGTTCAGCTCCTGCATCTAGTCCTCAGCCAACCACTCTCGTGTTGCAAAGCCATGTTGTAAAGTGTGCAGCAGGCAATGGTGATGCCTGACATCCTTTGTGGACTAAATTTCAGGGCTTCAGTAGCCCAGTCCCGGCAGTGGAAACACATTTTCAACAGCCCAATAATCTGCTCCACCAAGTTAAGATTTGCATCATGGGCCTCCTTGTTGCTTCGCTCTGCTGCAGTCTGAGGCTGCTGCATGAATGCCTTTAGATGTGTCCTCTGCAGATAGACCTTGTACAAATGAGCCAGGCCTGCTGCATCTGTAAACCATGGAAGTCATCAGGGTGGTGCCAACCACTGAGGATGTAGGAGCCGTGCACACCACCTTGGAACATGCACAGACATGCAGGGTGTGTTTGTGATGCTCACTCACCAGCTGCACATTCAAGCAATAGTATTCCTTGCACCTGACAAAATTGCCTGTGTTTTGCTAAGGAGACCCGAGCATTACGAGAGGGCAGTGGATTGCACCCTGCACCTGTGTAAACCCAAGATCTGGGCAAACTCAATTCCATTAGCACCATTTCCCTTATTGTCCCGGGCGAAATGCACAATCCTGTGCGGCCAAGTGAAGATGGCATCCATGACATCATGGATGTATTAGTGGTTGGAGGATTGTGGTGTCCCACAGAGTTCACCTGTGGTGCCCTGAAAGGAGCCACTGGGGTGGAAATTCAGCACCACCGTCATTGCCATTACCGCTGACAGTGAACGGCCTCCATGTCCACATGGTGCCAAATCCGGCAGTACCTGGCAGATCTGACCAATCAGTTCCCTAGACATGCACAGTCTTCAGCGCCACTTGTTAGCGCTTCTCTGCAGGAATGAAAAGCATGATCTAAAGACCATAAGTCTAGCTAGGCATCTTCCAGTGATGGTTAATTGTGCCTCTTCAGCGGCATGTGTGGATGCCCAAGCCAGTTCTCATTCCAGAACGTGCTGCTCTTCCCTCTGCACAGCCATGTGCCTCAGTTCCCATTTTCTCCATTATCTTCACTCTCTGTATGGCACGAGGTCTGCAGATAGTTCCCGAGTCTCCATGATCCTGATATATTACTCCTACAGGCTGAAAGGGAAGGAGGCGTATGTGTTATCATAAGTGTAAAAGTAACCACCCTTGCTTAAGACTGAAAGCCCCTTAATGCAACACAGAAATTCCTGACCTCCACTTGGGTGGCAGAGATTAATGCACTTCACGGCTGCCCAAAATACCACCTTCCTCCACCTCGCTCCACCTGACAAATTGGCAGCAGTTTTGCCAATTGGACTGCATGCTGTGCTTTCAGCTGAGGCACAGACATTCTCCTAACCCACGCTGCTAAGCCACACGGTTACCTTGAACCTTTGGGGAGAAAGGTCCATAACGAAATGAAGTCTTTGCAAAATGCTGTGAGAGCCTGCAAAAATGACTGCCCCACGGCCAGCTTTAGCAAAGAGATTTTACATCCGGTACAGTCCACTGTTCTGCAGTCCACTGAAACACTCATTACTTTGCTGTCAGTGTCCGAGTGGTGGAAAACTCTGGATCACTTGGAGACAATTTCCTGGCTCTGCATTGCTTGCCCAGGCAAATAAGCTGGAGGCTCGCCTGAGCTTTACATACTGTAGAGGAATGGTCATTTTATATAATATGTCCCTAATACATGGCTGCATCCCTTACCGACCTGCGCCCTGAAATCCACACCACACGTACTTATGTGCTGCTTTCAACCACAGAGCAGCCTTTCCCCCCAACTCAAGCCAATGTGTTTCAACATTTAGGGTCAACAAACGTCCGTCATTAGCACTCGACAACGTTACTGTTCAGTCAAATCCGAGTTCCACTCAAAGTGCAGCCCGCCAAGGGCAATAATAATGGATCACTAAAACCTACATATAGACTAGCAAAATCAAGTTAGTAATAATACCGGGGCGAATACATTCCTGGAGTGTGTACGAGATTTGTTTCAGAAAAGTATGTCGAGGAACGCCTCTAGGGAACAGGCTATCCTAGTATTGGTATTGTGCAATGAGATGGGTTGAATTAATAATATTCTTGAGTGGGGTCCTTTAAGGAACAGTGACCAAAACGGGGCTGAATTCTTCATTCAGGTGGAAAGTGAAATAGTCCGATTGGAAACTAGGGTCCTAAACCTTGACAAAATTAACTATGGATGTATGAGTTGTGAGTAAGCTAAGATAGATTGGGAAACTGTAAAGGCATGACAAATGACAGCAGGTGGCTAATTTTTAAGGAATTTATGTATGCATTGCAATAGTTATCCATTCCTTTCTGGCTCCAAAATACAACAGGAAAAACGGTCAAGCCATGGCTAACTAAAAAAGTAAAGGAGAACATTAGATCTAATGAGGATCCATATAAAGTTGCTGCAAAAAAGTAACAAGCTTGAGGATTGAGAGCAGTTCAGAATTCAGCCAAGAAGGGCCAAGGGATTGATTAAGAGGGGAAAAGTGAAGCATGAGAGTGAAATTGCAAGGAACATAAAAGCAGAGTTTAAAATCTTATATAAATATGTAACAAGAAAAAAGATTAGCAAAGACACAGGTAGCTCCCCTACAGTAAGAGACTGGCGAACTTGCAACAGAAAACACCCAGAGCAATTAAACAATTACTTTAATTTTGTCTTCACAGAGGAAGACACAAGCAAATTCCCAGAAATGACAGGGCATCCACGGGTCTATTGAGAAGGAGGAATTGAAGGAAATTAGTGCTCGAGAAATTAATTAAACTGCACAATAGTGATGGAGAAATTAATTAAATGGAAAGCTGATAAACACTCAGGGCCCAATAAACTATATCACTGGATATTAAAGGAGGTGGCCATGGAAATAATGGGTGCTTTGGCTGTCATCTGTCAAAATTTTGTATATTCATGCACTGCCCATGCAAATTGGAGGCTGTCAAATATAACCCCATTATTTAAATAAATCGAAGGAGGAAGGAAACAACGATTTGCAGACGGGTTAGCCTAACCTCAGTAGTAGGAAAAATGCTAAGAGTCTATTGTAAAGGACACAATTACAGACCACTGAGAAAAATATCACCGGGATTCGACAAAGTGAACATAGATTTATCAAAGGGAAATCATAATTAACAAGCTACCTGCAGTTATTTGAAGACATACAGAGCTGAATTGATCAGGTAAATCCAGTTTGTGTGCTGTATATGGATTTTCTGCAAGTTTTTTGCTAAAGCCCCAGAAAAGAGTCTAGTGTGTTAAATGAAAGCACATGGTGTTGAGGTTAATACAATGGCATGGACTGAGAAAGGTTTAGCAGATAGGAGGCAGAGTGTCAGAATAGATCTGTCTCTTTCAGGGTGGCAGGCGGTGACTAGCGGAGATCAGTGGTTTGGCCCCAGCTATTTTCAATGTACATCAATGATTTGGATGAAGGAACCCAATATAATATTTCCAGATTTGCTGGCTACACGAAAATTGATGGGAATGTGAATGATGATCATGAAGTTCAGAGGCTTCAAGGCGACTTACATAAGTTGAGTGATTGGGCAAAAACATGGCAGATTCGGTTAAACTTGGATAAGTGTGAAGTTACCGAACTTGGTAGGAAAAACAGAATGGCAGATTATTAGCTAAATGGTAATAGATTTGGAAATGTGGCTGTATAAATGGACCTGGGCGTCCTTGTACACCAATCACTGAAAGCAGGCATACATTTGCAGAAATCATTTAAAAAGCCAAATGGCATGTTGGCTTTAATTGCTGGAGTGCTTGCGTGCATAGGAAGGATTTCTCATTGCAAATATGTTGGGGCCCTGGTAAGACCACAACTGGAGGTTCGTGTGCAGTTTTTGCTTCCTTACCTAAAAACGATATACTTGCTATTTAGGGAGTGCAGCGAAGGTTCACCAGAATGATTCTTGGAATGCCATAGTTGCCCTCTGAGGAGAGGTTGGGCCGATTAGGAGCTCAGAAGAATGAGAGGAGGTCTCACTGAAACATATAATATGCTTAGAGTGTTGGCCAGACTGAATGCATGATAGATATTTCTTCTGGCTGGGAAGTGAAGAACACATTCTCAAAGTCACGCCCTGCGGGCTAGACCATTTCGGGCTCAGATG
Source organism: Carcharodon carcharias (assembly GCF_017639515.1). Classification (NCBI taxonomy): domain Eukaryota; kingdom Metazoa; phylum Chordata; class Chondrichthyes; order Lamniformes; family Lamnidae; genus Carcharodon; species Carcharodon carcharias. The sequence goes on along the minus strand of NC_054473.1, from coordinate 104,187,233 downwards.
AGAAGCAGTCAATTCTGGCCAACTCCTCCCTCATGCCTCTGTAATTGCCTTTATTCAATTGTAATACCGTTGCCCCGATTCCAGTTTTTTCCTCTCGAATTGCCGGGTGAATTCTATCATATTATGGTCATTTCCTCCTAAGGGTTCCTTCATCTTATAGCTCCTTTATCAAATCTGCCTCATTACACATGACTAAATCTAGAATTGCCTGTTCCCTAGTGGACTCCAACACAAGCTGATCCAAAAAGCCCTCTCGTAGAAATTCTACCAATTCCTTTTCTTGGCATCCACAACCAACCTAATTTCCCCGGCCGACCTGCATATTGAAATCCCCCATGATCACTGTAACCTTGCCTTTCTTACATGCCTTTTCCATCTCCTGGTGTATCTTGTGCTCGACATCCTGACTACAGTTTGGAGGCCTGTACATAACACCCATGATGCTTTTTTTTTTAACTTTGCGGTTCCCCAACTCTACCCACACAGATTCTACATCATCTGACCCTACGTCATTTCTTGCTATAGAATTAAATTAATTTCTTACTAACAAAGGAACCCCACCCCTAATGCCAACCTGCCTATCTTTCCAATAGGAAGTATATCCTTGGATATTTAGCGCCAAATCCTGATCCCCTTGCAGCCATGTCTCCGTGACGCCCACCACATCATACCTGCAAATTTCAATCTGCGCCACAAGTTCATTTACCTTATTTCGTATACTGTGTGCATTCACATACAACACCTTCAGTCCTGTATTTCCCGTCCCCTTTCTCATTGTTGTCCCTTTATTTGATGTGCTTGAAGTCAGATTCCTAGCCCTTTGCAAACACTCTGTCCTATTTTGCGTTACGGGGCCTTTAATAGCGTCTCCTGGGCTCTTCATTCTTTTATGTTTTTTCATAATTTTCCGTGAAGTTAAATCCACCCCCACCCACCGCCCCCCACCCCAACATGTTAACCTGCAGCTTTGTTTCCCATTAGTCATAATTCTTGGAGTTTTACCCTACCCTCATACATGAAATATGGCACACATCGAGTCCGAATGGCAATCTTAAGTTGGTCAGTGAAATTCCTAGCATACTGAGGCTTATTTAGCAAAGGTTGTCCAATTGCAGAATTATGTCTAATGTTGGGCGTTGTGCTTTGGCTTGTGTAAGCCTGGGTTAGTTTGGTACAGTCCATAGATTGTCTGCTGCGAACAGCAGAAAGGTCATTATATTGGTCATCATGTGGGACTTGGCCCAATACATCACTTCTGCAAAGGTGCATGGTCTGAGAATCATCGCTAATGCAATATTTCACTTCCAACTGTGTGTACGTGGGAACTGTGCCAAGCTGCTCAACCTCACTCCAGCTTCCCTTTCTCCTGAAGAAGTTACCTAGGCACAGCAATAGAGAGGAGTATCAGCAGGTGCACACACATCAGCAGGTAGGACATCCACCTACATGACTCCTGGGGTGTTCAGCCGACCTGAACACCTCTGCCTCTGAACCCAGCGGCTCCGGCACCACAGATTGAGGAGTGTGCCACTGCCACACCGCAGGTCCCAAAATCATTGCGATGTCCTGCAGGGCTGTGCCATCCAGACTAAGCCGGACAACATAATCACTAGTAGCCCATAGCTGTCAGTATGCTGCCTACAACCCCTCTGTGGATGTCCGTGGAGCAACAAGTAATTACGCATAATATGTTTAAGAGGATATAGTTGCGCATTCTTGGCATGGGTGTTAATCACTTGTTCATAATGTTGTCTTTTAGCAATGAATTCCCAGGCGTATCTCATTGCCTTCGTTTCCTTGTATTGATGAGCAGGTTTCATGCTCTAAGATATGAACCCTTTCCACATTATCAGAGACAGTATGTGCGCTGCCAGGATCCAGACTGGAGTCAAACGTTCATAGATGCAATGTAAAAAAGTTATGTTGACTCCTTCCCACATGTTGTCATCCTCCAAAAATGTAGCAGCTATGACAGCCTCACGAGTCCATCTGCCTCAGCTGGCAGTGTGAGTGCCTCATTGCCATCATTGACGTCTTCCAGGTCCTCCACATCTTCACTATGTCCAGTTCATCAGAGGATACATTCAGCTCTTGCATCTACTCCTCAGCCAACCCCTCTCATGTTACAACGCCAGGTTGTAAAGTGTGCAGCAGGCAATGGCGATGCCTGACCTCCTCTGTGGACTAAATTGCAGGGATTCAGCAGCCCAGTCCCGACAGCGGAAACACATTTTCAGCATACAGATAAGCTGCTCCACCCAGTTAAGATTTGCATCATGGGCCTCCATGTTGCTTCGCTCTGCTGCAGTCTGAGGCTGCTGCATGGATGTCATTAGATATGTCCTCTATGGATAGAGACTGTACCAATGAGCCAGCCCTGCGCATCTGTAAACCCTGGAGGTCATGAGGGTGGTGCCAACCACTGAGGATATTGAAGCCGTGCACACCACCTTGGAACATGTACAGACATGCAGGATGTGTTTGTGATGTTCAATCACCAGCTGCATATTCAAGGAATAGTATCCCTTGCACCTGACAAAATTGACTGTGTGTTGACAAGGAGACAAGAGCATCACGAGAGGGCAGTCGATTGCACCCTGCATCTGTGTAATCCCGAGATCTGGGCAAACCCAATTCCATTAGCACCTGTTCCCTTATTGTCCCAGGTGAAATGCAAATTCCTATGTGCCCAAGCGAAGCTGGCATCTGTGACATTATGGATGTATTAGTGGCTCGAGGCTGGTGGTGTCCCACAGAGGGCACCTGTGGTGCCCTGAAAGGAGCCACTAGGGTAGAAATTCAGCACCGCTGTCATGGTCACGACCACTGACAGTGAATGCCCTCCATGCCCAAATGGCGCCAGATCCTGCCGTACCTGGCAGATCTGACCAAACAGTTCCCAAGACATGCACAGACTTCAGAGACACTTGTTATCGCCTGTCTGCAGGAATGAAAGGCGTCATCTAAAGATCCTAAGTCTAGCTAGGCATCATGCAGTGAAGGTTCATTGTGCCTCTTCAGCGGCATGTGTTAGAGCCCAGGACAGCTCTCATTCCAAAACGTGCTGATCTTCCCTTTGCACAGCCAGGTTCCTCAGTTCCCATTTTCTCCATTAACTTCACTCTCTCTATGGCACGAGGCATGCAGATAGTTCCCGAGTCTCCATGATCGCAATGTATTCCTCCTGCAGGCTGAAAGAAAGAGAGGCGTATGGGTTATCATGAGTGTAACAGTAACCTCCCTTGCTTAAGCCTGAAAGCCCCTTAATGCACCCCAGAGATTCCTGCCCTCCACTTGGGTGGCTAGAGTTTAGTGCGCATCTTGGCTGCGCAAAATACCTCCTTCCTCCACCTAACTCCAACTGAAAAATTGGCGGCAGCTTTGCAAACTGGGCTGCATGCTGTGCTTTCACCCGAGGCACAGACATTCTCCTAACCCACGCTGCTAAGTTGCATTGTTACCTTGAACCATTGGGGAGAATGCTCCATAACAGAATGAAGTCTTTGTAAGTTGCTGTGAGTGCCTGCAGAAATGACTGCCCCACGGCCAGCTTTAGCAAAGAGATTGTACATCCTGTACAGTCATCCAGCTGTTCTGCATTCCATTAAAACACTCATTACTTTGCTGTCAACGTCCGAGGGGTGGAAAACTCTGGATCAATTGTTGGTACTTTCCTGGCTCTGCATGGCTTGCCTAGGCAAATAAGCTGGAGGCTCGCCCAAGCTTTACATCCCGTAGAGGAATGGTCATTTTATATAATTTGTCCCTAAGGCGTGGCTGCTTCCCTCACTGATCTTTGCCATCAAATCCACACAGTACGTACTTATGTTCTGCTTTCCACCACAGAGCAGCCTTTCCTCCCACTCACACCAATGCGATTCAACATTTAGCATCAACAAACGTCACTCATTAGCACTCTGCAATGTTACTCTTCAGTCAAATCCGAGTTCCATTCAAAGTGCAGCCTGCCAAGGGCAATAATAATGGATTACTAAACCATATATATAGACTAGGAAAATCAAATTAGTAATAATACTGGGGCGAATATGTTCCTGAACTGTGTACGAGATTTGTTTCGGACCAGTATTTCGAGGAAAGCCTCTAGGGAACAGGCCATCCTAGTTTTGTTATTGTGCAATGAGAAGGGTTGAATTAATAATATTCTTGCCTGGGGTCCTTTAAGGAACAGCATCCAAAACGGTTTGAATTCTTCATTCGGGTGGAAAGTGAAAAGGTCCGATTGGAAACTAGGGTCCTAAACCTTCACAAAAGTATGTGAAAGTGTGAGTTGTGAGTAGGCTAAGATAGATTGGGGAAATAAAAAGGCATGACAAATTAGCCAGTGGCAAATTTTTAAGCAATTTATGTTTGTATTGCAATAGTGATCCATTCCTTTCTGGCTCCAAAATACAGCAGGAAAAACTGTCAAGCCATGGCTAACGAAAGAAGTAAAGGAGCACATTAGATGCAGTGAGGATCCATATGAAGTTGCTGGAAAAAGTAACAAGCTTGAGGATTGAGAGCAGTTCAGAATTCAGCAAAGAAGGGCAAAGAGATTGATTAAGAAGGGAAAAGTGGGGCATGAGAGTAAACTTGCAGGGAATATAAAAGCATAGTTTAAAATCTTATATAAGTATGTAACAAGAAAAGCGATTAGCGAAGACCCATCTAGCTCCCCTACAGTCAGAAACTGGCAAACCTTTAACAGAAAACAACCAAATGGTAGAGCAACTAAACAATTACTTTAGTTTTGTCTTCACAGAGGAAGACACAAGTAAATTCCCAAAAATGATAGGGCATCCAAGGGTCTATTGACAAGGAGGAATTGAAGGAAATTAGTGCTGGAAAAATTAAGTAAACTGCACAATAGTGATGGAGAAATTAATTAAACTGAAAGCTGATAAACCGACAGGACCCAATAAACTATATCACTGGATATTAAAGGAGGAGACCATGGAAATAATGGGTGTTTTGGCTGTCATTTGCCAAAATTTTGTATATTCCGGCAATGCCCAGGCAAATTGGAGGCTGTCAAATATAACCCTATTATTTAAATTAAAATCGAAGGAGGAAGGAAACAATGAATTGCAGACGGGTTAGGCCAAACTCAGTAGTAGGAAAAATCCTAAGAGTCTATTATAAAGGACACTATAACAGACTACTGAGAAAAATATCATCCCGATTAGACAAAGAAAACGTAGATTTATCAAAAAGAAATCATAAATAACAAGTTACCTGCAGTTCTTTGAGGCCATAACGAGCTGAATAGATCAGGGAAAACCAGTGGGTGTGCTGTATATGGATTTTCTGAAAGTTTTTGCTAAAGCCCCAGAACAATGTCTAGTGTGCAAAATTAAAGCACATGGGGTTGAGGTTAATACTTTGGCATGGACTGAGAAATGGTTAGCAGATAGGAGGCAGAGTGTCAGAATAGATTGGTCTCTTTCCTAGTGGTAGGCGGTGACGAGCGGAGATCAGTGCTTTGACCACAGCTATTTTTTATATATATCAATGATTTGGATGAAGGAACCCAATATAATATTTCTAGATTTGCTGGCAGCTCGAAAATTCGTGGGACTGTGAGCGATTATCATGAAGTTCAGAGGCTTCAAGGCGACTTAACTAAGTTGAGTGATTGGGCAACAACACGGCAGATGGAGTTTAAGTTGGATAAGTGTGAAATTATCGAATTTGGTAGGAAAAGCAGAATGGCAGATTACTAGCTAAATTGTAATGGATTGAGAAATGTTGATGCACAAAGGGACCTGGGTGTCTTTGTACACCAATCACTGAAAACAGGCATAGGTTTGTATCAATCATTTAAAAAGCCAAATGGCATGTTTGCTTTAATTGCAGGAGAGCTTGAGTGCATAGGAAGGATTTCTAATTGCAGATGTGTTGGGGCCCTGGTAAGACCACAGCTGGAGCATCGTGTGCTTTTTTTGTTTCCTTACCTAAAAATGATATACTTGCTATTTTAGGAGTGCAGCGAGGGTTAACCAGAATGATTATTGGAATGACATGGTTGCCCTCTGAGGAGAGGTGGGGTCGATTAGGAGCTCAAGAAAATGAGAGGAGGTCTCACCGAAACATACAATATGCTGAGAGTGTTGGCCAGGCTGAATGCATGATAGATATTTCTTCTGGCTGGGAAGTGAAGAATAAATTCCCAAAGTCTCGACCTGCATGCTAAAGCATTTCGATCTGGGTTTGAGAAGCAACTTCTTCATTCAGAAGGTGGTGAACTTATTGCATTCTCGACACAGAAGGCTGTGTAGGCCAAGTCGCTTAAGAAGGAAATATATAGATTTCTAGACTTTCAAATGCTCAGGAAATATGGGGAGGGTGCAGGAGTATCGCGTTGAGGTAGAGCATCATTGTTGAATGGCGGAGCAGGGTCGAAGAGCAGAATGACCAACTCCTGCTCCTATTTTTAATGTTTCTAGGATTTATTTAATTTGACATCCAAATTACTTATTGCACCTGCATGCTAATTGTATGTCAATAATGTACAAAGATACGCAAGTCCTTCTATAACTCTGCATTCTGTGCCCATTCTTCAATTAAATGTATTATGATTTGCTATCCTTCTTGAGAAAATTGACAAGCTCGCATTTTCAGAACTGGGAACTTTTATGCCCTTTCACTTCGCCTGCCAATATCGCTTTAAAGACAAAAGCAAAATACTGAGGGTGCTCGAAATCTGGAACAGATACAGAAAATTCTGGAAAGACTTAGTATGTCTACCAGCATCATTGGAGAGGATGACAGAGTTAAAGTTTCGAGTCCATATGATTCTTCTTCAGAGCTCTAAATAAGAGTCATATGGTCTCGAAATGTTAACCCTGTATTTCTGTCCCTTTTCAACCACTTGATCCCCTCCTAACAATTTGCTTTCCTATCTATCTTTGCACCATTAGCAGAATTGGCGACACTTCAATTAGCCCCTTCATCTAACTAATTATTCTAGATCGCAAGTAATTCAAGATGCAGTCTGTTGGTAAGATTTTGCCATCATGAAAATGATCCATTTATCCTAACACCATTTCCTGTTCGCAAGCAAGTCCTCTTCCCATGCTCATAAAGCACGCCCCAACACCATTAGGCTCTTAGCTTTTGTGGACAACTTTAATGTGGCACCTAGTCGAATAGATTTTGAAAGTCTAAAGTGTCTACATTTATTGCTTCCCCTTCAGTCACTCTGCTTGTTATATCCTCAAACATCTCCCATATAATTGTCTAACATGATTCCGCCTTCACAAAACCGTGTTCACATTGCGTAATAATATTACCATTTCCCAAATGCCCTGTTGCTTCCTCTTCACTAAATGATTCTGACAATTTCCTAATGCCTGATATTGGAATGACTGGGCTGTAATTTCCTGTTTTCTTAGTCCCTCCATTCCTGAACAGTGTTTGCGCTTTGCTGAACCACTAGAAACTTCTTCCAGGATCTCAGGATTTTTCAAAGACTACAACAATTCCATACATTATCTGTGCAACTACTTTCGTTGACAATATGGGATGCAGGCCATCAAATCCAGAGACTTGTCAGCAGAATCACGCTTTGTTTTTAGCTGTGCTGAAGGAGGACATTTGGTCCATCACTTTTCCCCTGGTTCTCTGAATGAGCAGCATTCTCCTTTCCTTCCCTATAGCGTCTTTCCTTTCAAATAACATACTAATGTTCCTTCGAATGCTTCATTTGAATATGCCTTCATCAAATTCTCAAGAAGCGCATTTCTGGCCATAACTAATCTCTGAGTGAAGACGATGTTCCTAGTATCACTGTTGTTTTGTCGTTCTTGATCCATCGACGAATGGGGACAGATTTCCCCTGTCTGCTTTGTCCAGGCCACTCGTGATCATGAATACCTCTTTGAAATCTCCTCTCAACCTTCATTTCTGTAGAGAAAATATTCCTCCGTTCTCCAATCTATCGTCATTCGTAAAGTTCATCACCTCTGGCAACGTTCTCGTGCACTTCTTCTGCATTGCCCCCAATGTTTTCATATCATTGCCAAAGTTTGTTTCGAAGAACTGACCGCAATATTTCAGCAGATGTCTAAATAGTGACATACATAAGTTCAACATAACGTCGTTGATCTTATACTCGATCACACTAAAAATGACGCCCAGGAAGAAAATTACTTTGCTACCCGACCGTTTTGCCGACCTGTCCTGCCAACTTCAATGACTTATGCGCATACTCACAGACGTCCCTTTATTCCTGAACCCCCTGTATAACTCGACTCCTTACTTTGTTAGGCCTCTGCATATTTCTTCTACCAAAATGAATCACTTCAAATTACTGTCCATTGAACTTCATCTGCCACCTGCCGGCCATTCCACAAAATTGCCGGTACCCCTTTGAAGTTTACATCATGCTCTTCATATTTCCCATTGCTTCCATGTTTTGAATCGTCCAAATACTTTGAAATTCTATTTTTTACACGAAGGTCTAGACAATACATATTTGGCTGGACAAACAAGTGTCCAAAACGGACCCCTGGGGAATTCCACTACATAAACTCCCCATCCATAAACCATCCATTAATCACTGCTCTCGTGTTCCTGCTCCTCAGCCAATTCCGTGTACAACTTGCTGACATCACTTTTATTCCAATAGCTATTGTTCATAGGTCTGTTGTTCGGCACTGTATCAAACGCCTTTCTGAAGTCCATGCCCACAACATCAACAACATTGCCCTCATCACCCTCTCAGTCACCTCTTCAAAATAAAATCCAGCAAGCCACTTAATTAATGCATACCGGCTTTCCTTCATTACCTTGGTGGCCTTTACGTCACCATTAACATTGTGCCGAATTATTGTTTCCAGAAGTTTCCTCATCGCTGAAGTTAGACTAGCCGGTCAATGGCGATCTTATCCTTGCACTCATTGTTGATCAAGGTTGTAATAATTGCAATTATCCTTGAGTCTAAGGAATACACAAAACATATGGCCAGTGTCTCCGCCATATATATTGTAAATTCTCGCAGCATACTTCTCTGCTTCTTGTCCTGCCCATTCGCCTTATTAACTTTAATTGCAGATAACCTATCCAATATCCCTGGTTTATGATTTTTGACCACTTCTCATGCGTGAAATGTCTCCTCTTTTACCATAGCCTGGTCGCACCTACTCATTGCTACATACAGATGCAAAGTACTAATTTAATACTTCATCACTGCTTTCGTTTTCATGTGTAATTTTCCTCTCTGTCCCATTGCCATCCCTATTCATTGCTTTACCACGCTATTACTACGTCGCTGTCTATCGAGGAATTTTGGATTCCCTATTATGTTGCCTGCCTGTCTCTTTTCAAACTCAATCTTTAGTTGTCATACTTGTTTCTTCAGCATTTCACTGAGCTTTCTGTAATCACCTGGTACTCAGTTCAAGTTTCTACAGGATTCTGGTCAAAAGAACGTTTTTTCTTCTGTATCATAATTTCGTTGTTCAGAGAGTCTTCGATATGATTTTCATTTTTGCCTTACCTTTTCCCTTTCGAGGTGATTACATCTTGACTGTGATCGAATTAACAGTTCATTGAACGGGGCCCTTTGATCAGTCCTATTTTCCCTGTCAGTCTTTGATTCTAAATGGTTTGGCCCACATCTGTTGTTATCCCAGTCAAGATCACCTACGACCAGTTATTTTCTCTCACTACACACTGTTCTTTGTTATCACCATAATTAGCCTATACCTGATGACACAACGTTCAGTGTTCACTAGATGACCCCCCCATTGACAATTGGCCCAATATATTCCCAAGAACAGTTGCGTCCTTCTTTGTTAGGCTGGAAACATGCTGAAATTATTTTTAAACAAAAACAGAATTACCTTGAAAAGCTCAGCAGATCTGGCAGCATTGGCGGAGAAGAAAAGATTTGATACTTCGAGTCCTCATGACCCTTTTATGAGAATGGAAATTCCTGATCAAACTCTAGAAACTACTGACCATCTCTGCTCTTTACAGAAACGCTATGTGAGTCGATATTTTGATAATTAACCATTGCAAAAGTGGTCTTTACTCTTTGTACCTCTCTGTAATTTGCCTGAAAACTTGTTCCTATATATAGTTCCTTGTATTCGGTGCCGTATCAAGTCCTCCAAGCAATCAAATTGCATATTTTTCGTTACTTGCCTCTAGTCAAGTAGATTATGTCATTGAATGCTCTGGGTCATTTTGTTTATCCAGCACTGCCATGGTCTTCCTGATCAATACGGTCACCCTTCCTCCGTTGCTTCAGTTCCTATCATTGCCGAACACTTTGTATTGAGGAATAAGACATAGCCCTACTGTTCTTTGAGCCATGTTTCTGTTAAAGACACAGCATCATTTTTCCATGTGGCACTCTGTGGCTGTAACTCACCAATCTTATTTACCACCCTCCGTGCATTCACATACATGCACCCTAACCCTGCATTAAACTATATTACTTTCTCGTGTACTCCGACTCCACCTAGTAAATTATCATTTTCCACTGTAGTGTTATCTATATTTCCAAATATCATGCACACCTTTTCTTTCTCTCTAATCATTGCGTTCCGAGATCAGTTGCGAATTAGTTTAATGCCTGTCCAACAGCACTAAAAAGGAACTCAGTAGCAATGCTGTTCAACTGCAATACGTCCAGTCTGTAGAGGTCCTCCTCTCCCATAATCAGTCCGAATGCCCCAAGAATATAAAGCCCTCCTCCCTTCTGCTATCCTTCTAGCCACACATCCATCTGTATTATATGCCTTTTTCTGTTTTTCCTTAGGTGTGTCACTATGTGAAATCCAGAGCGTATTCATTTTGAGCCGCTGCTTGTTAGTTTAAAAGCTTGCTCACTACATTCTGACTGCAGAATCGCATCCCACTTTCTAGCCATGTCGTTGGTATTGATATGAAGCATGGCTCCTTGCTAGTAACGCTCCACACTTAGCGTGCTCTGCAGCCGCCCAGTGACATAGTTGGCCCTGGCATCAGATTGATGTAACACCATCCTTCAGGTCTTCAGCTTCATAAATGTCTAACAGTCCCCCTAACTATCGAGGCACCTATCAATATTGCTCTCCTAGACTTCCTTATACTGCCGCTCACACTCCCACACTCCCCTGTGCAGCTGAACAACCCGTAAGACCAGGAATTTGCTGTGGGTGCTCTCCCCAGTGGAAAGATCACTGTCATGAGCATTCTGAATTATATATTGATTTGAGAGTGCGGTGCACTGAAGGAAGTCCTGCATTACATATCTGATAATTTTCACTGTCTGATAGACAACCCTTCTCTCTCTCCCTCTTTACTCTTAAGCTGTGGTCAGACGTCATACATAAACCTGTGTTCCACGTGGCTCTTAGCCACATGGATGCAACGCAATAATCCAATCTCTGCTCAAGTTCCGAAACACGCAGATCAAGCTGCTGCAATTGATGACACTGCCTGCACAATTGGTTCTCCAGGACACGGGAAGGGTCCTCAAAGTTACACATTGCGGAGGTTTCATTTCTCGAGGTTGGAGCAGCTCTTCCATTTCTTCATTTATCCAATAATCATCTTGGGGCAAAAATATGAAACCAATGCCATTGCTCCTCTAGTATTAGTTAGAACTTCTAGCAATGGTAATTTCTCCCAATATTTAACACACTTTCCCTGTTGTGGCAAACCTTATTTAAAAAAAATCATCAGCTACTCATGCTTTGCCTTATTTCAATATATTTGTCCGGTTTTCTCCCTTCCAGTTGGTGATATTTAGCGCATGAGCAGCAATACTCACTAACCAATCAATTTGCCACTTCCCTATGATGTCACGATTCGATTTCCATGCTGCTGCGGCAGCAGTGGCAGCAGCTTGCCAAGAGCCTCCGCCAAATCTCGCTCTGTCTTGCACCACTTTGATTATCAAAATATACAATTTATATAATTAAATGTGTCTCGTTGCACTTTGCCAGGTTAAAATCCTGTCTCAAACAATTATAAGCCTTTTATTTTAATCCCCACTAATTTATTATGCTGAACCAATACTCCTGAGTGAGGACTGATTGTGACTTTCCATGTTAAGTAAATTTAAAATCCTTACTACGTCTAGGCTCAGGATAGGCCGCCTGGTGCTCGTGAAAACTCTGCAGTATCAGATTGGTGTTTGGAGTCCCCCACTAGTTGACTTTCAAAAGGATTTTGGATATTCCCGGGCTTTGGGACTGCGGTGACATGCCGCGGGAGTATCTTACATTGGGTCATATGGAAGGGTAGGAATGGGGTTGCGATGTGCAGTTTCATACGTCTGTATGTTTTCTGCGATTCCTGAGCGGTTGGCGGTTGAAACGAGAAGCGTTTATTTTTTTTAAAGCGGAATGGCCAGGGCTTTGTAATTTCTTGGATTGTTATGTGAGTCTGGGAGCAGTGGGGATACGAGAATGTAAGCAGTGACAACCACAACAAGTTTATCAGATTGGGAATTTTCGGCAGGATGTTGGGGGAGCCGGGCTTTATTTGACAAGACTGTAACAAACTCAAATCACTCAAGTTCCAACAAATGACCATCTCTGACATTACAGGACATAGTCATCTCCCCTTGAGATCCACTGATGTTGCCATCGCTGGATTGCTCACAATCAACATCCAGGGGCTCACAATATGATCAGAAACCTAATTGGGCCAGACATAAATATTTTAAAGACAAGAGCCAGCCAGAGGCTGCAATCTATAACGAGCAGCTCACTTTCTTATTGTTCAACCCCTGTCCATCATCTACAAGGAACAAATCTTGAATTTCATTTATTCTCCGCTTGCCTGATTAACTGCAGCTCGAACTATACTGACTAATCTGGACATCATGCAGCAAAAAAGAAGCAGAATTGATCATCACCACATTCACCAGCTTAAACATCCATTCTTTAAAATGCCAGTGAACCGTGACAATGGGATACCAAGTGCAAGGCGCACTGCTGGAACTCGCCAAACTTCCTTTTACAGACACTTCTAAAGTCGCAATCATTACAACCTAGAGGAAGAGCAGGAGTAGTTGCAAGGGAACTGAATCAATTCCAAAGTATCATCCACGCCACAGAGAGAACCGATTTGGAAGTGTGTGACAATTGCTTCATCTCCTCGAGGCCAAGACTTTCGAAACCCCTCAGAAAGAGTTATGTGGGTGCACCTGGACTACATACACCGCAGCAGCTCAATTTTGATGCTTACCACCATTTCAATTGCAATTTAGTATGGCTAACAAATGTTGGTCTTGTCAGTGACATTCTCATGCCATACAAGTCATACTCACACGTAGACATGCTCTTGTACACAAGCACAAATATATACACACAGCAAGCCATGCAATGCACAGATACGAATAGAGGAAAATGAAGGCAGCCAACACAAACAGTAATGTATTGGCACAGATGGAAAGGCACACATAGATCAGACACACGGACAAGCAATAAACAAAGAGCAATAATCTGCTGAACTGGAAATTTGAAGTAAATTCAGAAAATTGTGTACGGATTCAGAAGGCCTGATGCCATCTCTAGCGAGAGAAATATACATTTATTTACATCCTGTGCACACTCAGAAACAGACATTAGAGGAAACGTAGGAACACAAACACAATCAAACATGTACGCAGAGAAAGAAGAATTGTGGGGAAATATGGATTGTTTAAGTAAATTAGATTGGTAGTTGTCGGTGTTATGAATGACTTTTAGCTTTTATGTTCAAGTGTGCTTTATATGTCTGTAATCTGTATTAAGAAAAGGTCACGTAGAGTTTTAGTTTCACATTAAAGGGTGCTTGAGTTTCAAATGAGAGATTGCGAATGAAAGAGATGTTAAATAAACACAAGCGTCCAAAAACTGTGCTGTTGCCTGGCGGAGACGCAGGTCCCTCTCAGAAACACACAAAGGAAACTGGAAGCCACATTTTTTGAGTTCCATTCGGAAGCTAGCTGCCTAGAAGAAGCATCATAGAAGGCTTATGAAGCCAATTCCAAGGTAAGTTTCGTGGAACATAGCTGTCATGGAGAACAAAGAAGACACATAGTCCGTCTCAAGGAAAAAAAAGTAGTTCCCAAGAATCAAGCAGAGTGGAACACGAGAACCTCCGAAACATACTTTCTAGTCAATTGAGGAACAGAAAACTGGAAATGCTCCTGTGAACTAAAGTTAATCGTGTGGGGTAGAGAAAGGCTGCAAGGTTCAGTCAAAAAGCTTCAAGCTGTAGAAGACTCCTAAAAGAAAGCGTCGGTTTGGGAGAACATTCCAAAACGAGGTATTGGAAAGTGGAGATTGGAAGCCCACCTTTAAAAGTCCGTGAGACTGACTGGCACACTGTGTAACAAGCGTCTGGGGGAAGCTGAGTAGAGATCAATGTTTGAGGTGGCATCGGTCACGTGTTTCAGAGGGTGAAGTATCCGACCACAGGTCGCCAATTGGTTTACGTGGACTGCACACTTACTGTTAACACAAGAGTGTAAGGCAGCTTTTTTAACTTGTGTTATCCTTACAAATTGATATATACCTTTAAAGGTATAATTGTGGGTGAAGAATTATTGTGATATCGTTCATATTTTGCTGTCTAATAAATGCGTTATGTTTATGTTGAAAGTTCATTGGCTGACTCCCATGATTCTGTTCAATAGCTCATCTCCACCTATCTAAATAGACATATGCAAGTTAGAAGCAAAGTACTGCGGATGCCAGGATCTGAAAAAGACACAGACAATGCTGGAAAAACCCAGCAGGCCTAGCATAATCTGTGGAGATCGAAACAGGGTTAATGTTTCGAGTCCGTATGACCAAAAACAACAGATAGCACATACATAAAAGGGCTGGTGCATATTAATTCAGGCACATAGGAAATAGAAACACAGGCAAACTTGACAGAGGCATAAAGCAACAAACACACACATTTAGGGGACAAAGACACATAATAGATGTATGCACAAATGGCGGCACGTTCTTATGCACTTTCAGACAGTACCCTTAGGCCCAACTGTGGGTCCGAAGCCTCTCTTCTGTGGATCAGATTCAGTAACATGTAACTTTTTTTTTTCTGAATTTTGGCCAATGTTAGTCCAACATGTCCTTATTGGCCTTCGTGTTTAAAAGGTGCAATATGATGTCATGGGCGATTGATGAGAGAGAGGGCTCCCAAAATAGAGAATGCCCCCATTTCCAACATTGAAAGAAATGAATCAGCAATAACATTCGAAGCTAAAGCACATTTTATTGGCATAGTAGAGTCTGGACAATCGAGATGGAAGCCTGTGGTTGCTGAGCCCTGGCAGGCAAGGAAGGCCTCAAAGACTAAGGGGAATGCTGCCCCTTTCGATGCATGTGGATTTCCCCAAAGCCATCACGGACCTGGCTGCCGAATACAAAATGCCTGTTCACCTTCAAGTTGTCTCAATGGAATTTTGATTACTTCCATTGGCTGTAGTCATTTGCCCCACCCCAAACCCTTCACAGAGAAAATGGACGGTAATGGGTGGGGTGGTGGGTGCGGCTGGATGAAGCAACCATGTCGCACGGTGTCGTTGCTTTTAGAGATCGACCTCCTCTGTTCCTGGCCCGTCAGGTTCTAAACCTCAGCTCACAATGACATTGAAATGCACACGCGCACTTTCTCTCTCTCTCTCTCTCTATCTCTCTCAAAAACAACAGAAATACAAACATGTACAAAAGAAAACGCACAAAGAAAACATAAGAAGTACACACAAAAATATCATCATAAAAGACATATGCAACACAATGGCAAAAAAGCAACTGCATAGATTTGTGCAGACGCGCGCAAACACACACACGCTCATTCAAAGTCATCAGATGAGAACAATAGGGATGGATATTTTTCTTTCAAAATATCACTTGAAATTCCAAGAATCCTCGCTGAAAGTTCAGGTACCGCCTAATTGGCGCAACTCAAGTGTGTTCATGCCATGAAGCAGGT
The DNA here is from genome assembly GCF_017639515.1 of Carcharodon carcharias. Lineage (NCBI taxonomy): Eukaryota > Metazoa > Chordata > Chondrichthyes > Lamniformes > Lamnidae > Carcharodon > Carcharodon carcharias. Next base: position 104,171,303 of record NC_054473.1, on the reverse strand, counting down.
GTAATGGAGAGCTATTTTTTTTTTTTCAAACTAAGATTGAACGATTCGGCTGAACGTTCCCTGCAGGGCGAAATAAATGTAGATTTTGACATCAATATGGCAATTATATTAGTGACAGATGTTTTAATTTAACACCAACAGGAAAGTCTTAGTAAATGTCAGTTAATGAGCCCCGTGGTGTGCTCTTAAGATAGGGATTTATGCCTTGAATGCAGAATACGTTAACAACAGGAGCAATGTTCTCTGTGTTATGAATGGATAGTTAGATGAGAATTAAACCAGAAAACGAAGAGTTGGCAATTTTCAGTTATTCTGCAAAACACACATGGAAGCAGTGATGCTGTTTTCAACTCTGTTGGCTGTCAGAAGGCTACAATTCACCGAACTCATGAACATATATATATATATAAATATAACCAGTATAAACATGCAAAAGTAAAACTTCCAAAAATGGGAAGCATGAATCTATGTTCCATGATCAAACAATTCCACATGTTGATACGCGACTGGTCCCAGTTGAAGTGCTGCTAAGCATTCAGTGAGACCGTTGCAGTCAATATCCCCCGACCTTACAGCAGTAAGCAACATTACATAAAGACGGTGGAGCCATTTCAGCCTGGTGCGCTAAAACGAAAAAAAAACACGTACTTTGTCAGCGATCTTCTCTATTCCCGAGATTTTGGTAAGGAACAACGAAATGGAAAGCGACGTCTATTGCACGTAACATTACCCGTAAGCTTCGCATTGACTTTTGGACTTGAAGCCTAGACTATTAGATATTCAAGGCAAATGTCTCTCCCTTTAGAGTGGATCGTGCGGGTATGTGTGGTAGGGTGGAGTGGGGGGTCTATTAAAGACAATTTCAACTCCTTAACCAATCAGATTTAGGAAACCTCGTCGAGTCAACGATTGCCTAAACCATAAAGTGCAAATTGGAGAAGTTAATCCGATGACCGTAATTGTGTTGCCTTAACAGCAGCAAGCACTGCATTCTTCGCTGCTATTGAAACCGGGAATGGCACCAGAAATTCTGCTCATCACGGATTAGCCGAACATTGGAAGTTGTTATATTTCTCAACGAACTTCTGGAGAATCTTAAAGATCATCGCACGAGATTGTGGCTAATGCGGCAGTGTTCATTATTGTTGGAACTTGGCCCAAATTTACCACAAACATCACACGTTTTCGCGTGTTGTTTGTTAGAGCTGAAATTAAGCTGACGGTAGAATAATTGTAAATTCTGCTGCTGAACTGAGCAGCCAAGTTTGCAGATAGGACGAACTGAACGTTTAATTGAGTTCATATGATGTTTTTGCATATAGTTTATGAAGGTTTCAGTGAATCTGAACGAGCTTAATTGAAGATGCGGATTTGTTCCTTCAACTCGGTTCAAATCTGCGTTTATCTGGGAGGCAAAGTGATGTTTAGTGTCCCTTGGATGCCGTATACGGCAATGTGGCTACCTGGTGCATTGCTGGTTCTGTGTTTTTCTTTGTGGGTGCGATTTCCCTGAATGGGTTGGGGAACGGTGGCTGCGTGGCGAGATTGAAACAACAATTTGCTTTTAAAGTATTCCAAAGGCTTCATTGCTGGGAAAATGTCAAATCCAAACGCGAAGGTAAAATGCAGAATCCAGGTGAGAAAATAAATTGTCAACCAAGTTGAAAAGATCTTGAAATTCAAAGAATTTTGAAGTAGTGAGGAATATTGAAAAAATTAGACAAATTATACGAAGTGCTAGAAAGCATTTCTTGAAGCACTTAAACATTTAAAATCATTACGCAGGACGTTTTTTGGACGATGGATGTGAGTTATCCGCCGCAGATTTCTCTCCAATGCTCTGGTATTGTACTAACAACATTTATATGGCTGGTGGAATTCAGTTTCTAATAACTGGTAACCCTTAGTGTGCTGATAGTGCATCATTCTGTGATGGTAATGCCATCAAATGTCGTGGGGGGGGGGGTGGGGCGGGTGGGGGCGGTCGTTGGGGTGGAGTGGGTGGGTGGCAATTGGATTTTGAGGAGTCTCAAGTTGTGCTGAATATTGTGTAACCTTCACTGAACATCCCCATTGCTCAACTTATGATGGAGGGAATTTCAACTATGAAGTAGCTTAACATAGTTGAGCACAGGACACCACCCAAAGGAATTACTGCAATGATGCCCTGGGGCTGAGATGATTCACCTTAATAACCACAAGCAATCTCCTTCGTGCTAGGTATGACTACAAGCAAAGGAACTTTTTTTCACCCTTACCCCTATTCATTCCAGTTTTGCTAGGTCTCCTTAATGCCACACTCCATCAAATGCAATATCGGCGTCAAGGGAAATCAATCTTACTTCATCTCTTGACTTCAGTTCTTTTACAATTCTTGGTCCTAGGTTGCAATTAGGTCAGGATATGAATGGCTCCTGTGGAACCCAGGCAGAGCGTCATGGAGCAGGTTGCTGCTGAGTAATTGCTGTTTGATAGCACTGTCGATAACTCTTTCCATTTTATAACATTCAAAGCCTTTCACATTCAACAAAAATCACACTTTTGAATGCATTGAGTACCATCTATAGGTTGGAATTTACCAATTTACTGAGCATCCTTCGATAGCACATTTCAAAGGCGCAACCCCGACAATCCAGAAGAACAAAGGCTGCAAGCAAATCTCAAAGTCATCCAGCATTAATTCAGAAATATATAATAGTTTTATCACCGTCGTTTGTCACAATCTTTGAGCTGCTCACCTAATTGCACTTCAGCAATACCCACAGCAAATAGGTTCTGGTGATTCCAGAGGGTGGATTTCAAATAAATCGAGAATGGAATATAATTGTCGATTTGGCAGCAACGCCTAAACATAACGAGGGAACGAAAATTAAATGACGCTTTCTTTCAAAAGAAAACATCATTAGACAATTGCATCAGTTGAATTCAACAAAAAGCAGGGCACATAAAACCCGGTCGGTTACACCCCCATCAGTCTCCTCTCAATCTTCAACAAGATCACCGAACTGGTCATGGAGAGTACGATCTAGTGGCACTTAGTCAAAAATATCTTGTTCACTGACGCTCAGGTTTGTTCCCACCAGGGCCACTCACCTCCTGACCTGTATAACAACCTTGGTCCAAACATGGACAAATTGGCTCAATTCAGGAGGAGAGGTGAGAATGACTAGCCTCGATATCAAGGAAGCATTTTTCCGAGTGTGGAATCAAGGAGAATTCGCAAAACTGGTACCATTGGGAATCCGGGGGAAACCTGCACAATGTTTGGCGTCATACCTAGCAAAAAGAAGGTGGTTCTCGTTTCTGGATGTCAAGCACCTCAGAACCAGAGCTTTACTGTAACCGTTCCTCAGTGCTGCTTCTTGGAGCCAATCATTTTCAGCTGCTTCATCAATGACCTCCCCTCAATCGTAAGACCAGAAGTGATGCGGTAGCAGATGCACTGCACCATGTCACCAAGTCTCCGTTGTGATACATTCCAAACCCGCGATATCTGCCATCTAGAATGACAAGGGCAACAGATGCATGGGAACACTGACAAATGAATATTTACCTCCAAGCCACACAACATCCTCATTTAGAACTGTATCACTGTTCTTTCACTGTCGCTGGGTCAAAGTCCTGGAATTCTCCTTCAGACTAGCCTATGGGTGTACGTAAGCAATGTATGTTGCTGCAGTTTCAAAAAGGGCATTCACTACGACCACAATGACCATTAAGATTGGAAGTACAATTTGTTCCAGCCAAGAATGCCCAAATCAGGTTATTCAATAAGTAAGAAACAAAATGCCAAGTCTAAGATGCTTCCAACTTAAGACAGATAGGGGAACATTTTTGTTTTTCTCAGAGGGTCGTGAGTGTTTGAACTGCTCTTGGGCAGATAGCAATAGAGGTTGAATTATTGAGTACATTCAAGGCTGAATTAGACAGCCCTATGATTGTCAAGGGATTATAGAGCCATGCAGAATAGGCAAGAAAATGTTGTTAAGACCACTACAGGTTCATTAATAACCGTATTAAATGTTGAAGAAGGTCTGATGGACTGAGTAGCATGCTCCTGCTCATATTTCTTAACGTAATATGAACCAATATTGGCACCTTCTTCTTGAAATCTTCTGACTTAAGCCGCCCTCCATTTTCTTTTTCTTCCAGCTGTCGTTTAAAATATGTGGCTACAATATAACAAAATCATATAACTACAATAAACAATATAGATAAACAAAAATATATTTTACACAGCTAAAAAAAGCACTTTAACATTATTACTCAAACGAATGCATGCCATAACTTCTGGGCTCTGACTCTTAAACAAGCTTTTAAATACACCACGTTTTCGAAAACGAAAGGCCTGCTGTAGTGTCTCACAGTAGAAAAGGTGCAAAATAATATCCTTCCTTCTCCCTAATACACTTATCACTTAATGTACCCTATTAACTCAAAACATTTTCATGTAATTCCTGCAAATCCTCTTTTGAAAAAAAAACACAGCCAATTGTTAAGAATACGAACTGAATGACCTATTGTAATCAATCTGCAAAATCCCCAAAGGGAACTTAGATCCTAAGAGGTAACTGTATAACATTTTTTATTGGCTCTGGCTCAAACGTTATGTCATTCATTAATAATTCTTTTCATGTTAGCTGAGTTGACTGGTACGTCATCCGTTGCACAGGGCCTCACGCTTTACTGTCATAATTATAATGTCTGTTGTACAGGATACGACATTAGGAAGTGATTGCGGGAGCACATATTTTGCTTTAAATTTGGCATTGCATACAATGTTACATTTTGTTAAAGGCATCTGTGAAACATAGGAGCATAATTTCACCACCAACTAAGCTCATTTAAAATATAGGACGAATCGGGCACTGCCGAAAGATGTAAAGGTGAGTGTTCCATTTAGATATTTACTTATATACTCTGCAGTACAACTAATGGTTACGAAATGTTAGACCTGTCTCTAACGTGTTGCCAATTGATTTGTCATGGCCTTTCACAATGACTCGTGGAGAATTTAGAATACGCACAGAATTGACTGCATCTCCGCACTGGTCTTGTCCGTTACAATCCGAGAATCATACCGTTCATCTAAACTGAAAGACTCCACCGGCACCACCCTTAGGAATAACTTCTCTGTATGGAGGACCAGAGAGCCCAGAGGCGGCACCACAATGATATACATTTGGGATTGAGTGGCCCCGGGTTGACTCTAGACACCGTGAAAGATCATGGTGTCAAGTCAATATTGGCTAACGGAAATTTGCCGTTTATTACCAATTTGTATCTGCCTTCAGTAGGCGAATAACAACTCATCCATGTTCAATGCCAGTTAGAAGAAGGACTTAGAATATATTCTCAGAAAGTACCTTTCACGGAATCTTGGACGTTTATCAATGCCTATGAATTGAAAGCACAATAAATAACGCACTCCAGTTTCTAAGACGTGTGCTCCCTGAACAGGCAGGGCGGATGGTGCCGTGCATTCCAGGAATCCATCTTCAAAACAACAACGAAAATCCTCAGTCTAGTTCCTTGGTTTAACACTACTGTAAGAAGATGACAGAAAAGTTGATTGGCATCAGTTTTATTTGACTCCAAGCGCAAGCTGTTTGTATAATGCTCCATAACTTAGAGTGTTAGAATGAAGTTATCTGTTACCCCCATGCACTGCCGCCTTGCCTGGGGTTTCATCTGCTCTTCCGCATTTGTTCCCTGGTCTGTGAAAACGGCTAGTTAAGAAAGCACCCTCCCATATGCTTTCAGGCAGCATACTTATTTTCATTAATATAGCCCAAGTTAGGTTCCAGTAGTGACCATTCTGGCCTTGCAGAGTGCTCAATGTCTTTGGGAGGCTGTTCCAAGAATGCCATAAATTTTTTGAATGCCCTCCTCCTTTTTTTGGGCTTGCCCCTTCTGGCTTGTGGTTTCTTGTCCACTGAGAGCCAGCACACAGCGAAATTCCTGATTCTGGTTTCTAAGAGAACTGCTGCACACGATAATAGGAATGCCACAGTCTCAAGTGACAATTGTGCCCACTGTGCCTGGAAGCTTAAATTTGAAGAGTAGGATAAAATTATACACTAACAAAAATGTAAGTAGCGCATATCTAAGAAAGCATAAAGTCAAAAAATATTGAAAGAAATTACATTTGAACAGTGACATTTTAGGGATCACTGGGCAAACTTTAGTTGATCTTTTAGACAAGGGGCGGCAATGCTTTGGGCGTGTTATAATGCCAACACACTGCAATTTCTGAATTACACCAAGAAAAACAAACAGGAAAGAGAGGAGCTAGGCAGAAACTACCCAGAGAACTGACAGGTAAAGTGTTGCGTTATTGTTCCTCAAAAATGGAGAGTGCTTCGGAGCTCTGCAGTAAACAAAGGAGGGAAGTATCGCTGGGGTCCTCATATGTTGCAAGAACCGTTACTCTCCAAGAATTAGATTTGGACATAAAAGATTTGAAGAAATTACAGGGAATGTTCATTCCTTAGCAGTGCACATCGGTCAGAGAGGAAATTACATGAAGGAAATGGATAAAAAAAATAAAATAATCGCCTTTATTGAATGTACAACCGAAATCACAAGAGCCTGTGCTACGGTATCAGATTGCCACTAAAACAACTGTAGAATAGTGCAATGGTTCAAGTCTCAAGCTCGAGACCAAAAGGTTTTACAGCAGATTCTTGAAAGTTGCAAATAAACCATTTTGATTGAACCCAGTGTGTGTATTAGGATACAGATGTGGGATTGTCCAAAAAAGAATCATGGAAACCGACAGCTCCCTCGAGTACTGAGTAAGAATGCAACGCCTGAATAAATGAGGACTAAGTGAATTAGATCGGCAATGTAAACACATCTGTGACAACAACATCAGTTGAAACTTTTTAGTGTATCCATCTCTGTCCAGTTTAGTTGCTAGGCCTCATCGTTGCAGATAATGGTTGCGTTTCTTTCACTTTCCTTTTCAACTTTCTTGGAATTAGTCAGGATCAAAGCAGCATATGTCAATTTGTTTTCAGGACTGCTATGCCTGGTCTGTAAAAAATTCTGTTACAAAAACATAAATTTAAGTTGAATAACAATTATATTACACAATATCTCAGACAAATCCCACGATGAAAGATATTCTCATTTACATGTCTATAATTTTCACGTGCAACGTCAGCTATACCTGTGCATAAATTGTAGTCTCTTCCCTTTGCTTAACTTTTGTAGATTGACTCGGAGGCATCAAATGCAGAGCCGCGAATATCACCTTGTTTTCAGCTGCCGATTGATCTTCCTACGAAGTCAACATTCAAAATTGTAGATTAACTTTTCATGATATTTCACTTCTTGAGAAGTCTTCACATATAATTAATATGTAAGGCAGCTCAGCTGAATCGTGCGTTATGAGTTTTGTTGATATGTAAAACTGTTTGTTTTTCATTCCGCAAACAGTGCACCATTCAGCACTATTCCCTAATCTTATGGGCTAGAAAATGGTAATCTCTTCATCAACAATTTACTTTTATTGTGTTTAACATTTTGAAAATTACTGGATGTGGTGTTAAGTTATGCAGCTTCCAAGGAGAAATGTTTGCGTCAGCGCAGAAGTATTCGTTCAGCGACATGATGCTGTGCATCAGTGGCATAGTATTCTGAATTTAGAATGCTTGTTGTATAATACTCAAGTGCTCAACAATGAATTGACGTTAAAATATATTTATAAAAAAAATAATACAAGTACATATCAAGTTGTTTTATTCAGATTAATAAGGATGAAAAATTAAACTGAGGCAAATACTCTGATTAGATGTTCCATAGATTAGTGTTTATCAACCAAATAAATGAATTCTGCCCTCAACACTTGATACTTGAATCAGGGTCCTATTTTGTTTCGATAGGAATTTGCATATTATGGTGTTCCCATACTCATACCATCCCTGTTGTATCCAGGAGAAATTATTGGTTTAGAAATTGCCACTGAACCAACAATGGCATTTAATGCCGTGCTTCCTATAAATACTATACACAGAAGCCCAGTAATTTGGTCATGGGCGAATTAATTTTCCCCCCAACTACATTAATATATAAGCTGGGCTAGGCAAGGAATGGCTACCAATTATGTCGTTAATGGATCATTTTCATCAAAGGTACAACCATTTAAGGGACAAAAAGAAACACAACGTGTGCTTCAATCGTTGTAAACAAGCGAGGTTAAAATCATGAGAGATCAAAGGATTTGACATATGATGTTGTCAAAAACACTAGTAACCCATAATAATGAGATGACCTATAAAAAAACAGGAAAAGCTGAAAAATATTTTGATCAGGAAGTCGGAAATTTATTATGAAAGAAACGGAAACAAAGCCAATATTGTGCTTTTCTTTAGGTTTTTGAAATGGTTTTAATGATCAATGTTTTTTTTTATTTATAGTGAGCAAGGTTTGAAATCCCTGTTCCCGGCGAGGAAAATAAAGCCCCACTATTCAGCACTTATATAAAAATAAAATAAGCTTTAATATACAAAGTCAGAAACTTAAAATAACCTAAAGTCCCTATCATATAACCTAACATTCAGGAGTAACTTAAAATCAATAATAGTTAGCAGGCAAAGAGTTGTAAAAGTGTTGCATATGAACTAGCAGATGGGACCAAGGCAGATTCCATGGATTTCTCAGCACACCACTCAGACGTCGGTAAATAATGTGTGTCACAAAATATGTTTAAAACTCTGTCTCCCTCTCAAGTGATTTCATTTCCTCAAGTTGGCAGACCTAGCATCTGATTTATCGCAAAAGCCGATTAGGCTGTGACTGCCTCAATCTCTGACCACATCCTGATTGCTCAGTCTCTTCTCCTGAGATGGTGCTCCATCGAATCCCCAAGGCTGCATTCTCACTGCTAATTATGGACACAATTCCAGATGCCTTGCAAACAGCTGGCTTCACCTAGATGGCATTGCCCCTGAGTTTTTGTAAAACAGCTCTCCCGGCTGCCCCCATTTATAAATAGCTCTCAGAGCTTTCCTGATCCATAACTCCGTGAAGACTGCTGGCAGCTCCTTTGGCATCTCTATGAACTGCAAAACACACTAGGCCCAAAATGCACCAAGCCTCTCGCCAAGCAAAAATACAGGTAAATTGAAACCAGAGAACCTCCTTCAGCTCCACCCATCTCGATGACATGTAGCCTTTCAGTGAATGATTTTAAATGAAGATCGATCTACCTCAGAATACACAGCAGCACCCTGGGCTACACTTATTTCCAAGCACTGTGGACACCTCCATTTCTCCAGCTAATTAATCCCACTTTCTGTTTGACTGATCTATCTCTTCCATTCTATTTATATTACACTAGCATGGTAAAGCTAGTGGACTGCCATTTTCTATGAGGTGTCCTGGCAATCACTAAAGCTCGTCACTTTAGTTACATTAACTTTACAAAAACAATCTACCCAGAACTAAACATTACCCCTAAATGTTAACATGAAAAATGAAGTAGACATTCATTACACCTCCCTTCCACGATAACAATTTTGGCCCAGTTTTCTCAGAGAAGTTTGAAAACTCGTACTTCACCACTAGCGTTGGTTGTCAGGATTTTGTGGGAAATTCTTGGATCAAACTCGGAGGTGCTCCAACGAGAGGTGCATTTGCCATCAGTTTATATGGCGGTGAATGTCTTCCAGTAAATTCTACAGGATTTCAGGTCGATGTATTCGTTTCGTTTTTTTTAATACTCAGTTACTTCGTCAGTGGGGGTGCTTTATTCTCTAGCAGCCAATGGTGTTCTTAACGGAGCATTGCTTCTTAATGGACGGAAGTTTGTTGTTTGTTAGTATAGGGGTCCACACAAACTGTATTCATCCCAGCATTCCAGAAATAACTCCCATGACATCATGGAAGTGAATATCTCCCACGAATGTGTGGCGGTTCATGACTCAGATTGAGCAGCTGGTCTCAACTGTTGGCAACCAGGTCGAGAGATGTACTGCCTAAAGTGCTGGTCCTGCTTTCACAGGTAGCATCTTGGCCATGGCCCCAGTGTTATAAAGATGTTTCTGGCAATTATTCAGGAAGAGTGTTGCCATGCCACAACAATGACAGTAATTTCTGGGAGTTATTTGGGAGCCAAAGCAAAAATTCACCTGTAGGAAGAAGAAGCATGCAAAAGGGTGGGTGAGGCAACTACCGCTGACAAGGGAAGTCAGGGACAGCATAAATGCTAAAGAGATAGCATACAATGCTGCGAAGAGCAGTGGGAAACCAAGGGATTGGGAAGAGTACAAAGAGCAACAGAGGACAACTAAAAAAAGAAATAAGGAGGGAGAAGATTAAATATGATTTCAGTAATATAAAATAAGATTGCAACAGCTGTTTATAGATATATAAAGGGTAAGAGAGAAGACTAAATGGGCATTAGGCTGCTGGAAAATGACACTGGAGAAGTGGTAGTGGGAAACAAAGAAATGGCAGAGGAACTGAGTAGGTACTTTGCATCAATCTTCACAGTGGAAGACACGAGTAGTATCCCGAAAGTTCAAGAGACTCAGGGGGCAGAGGAGAGTATGGTGGCCATTACCAAGGAGAAGGTCCTATCAAAACTGAAAGGTCTGAAGGTGGATAGGTCAGCTGGACCAGATGGACTACTCCCCAGAGTTCTGAAGGAGATAGCTGAAGAGATCTTGGAGGCATTAGCAGTAATCTTGCAGGGATCATTGGAGTCAGGGAGGGTCCCAGAGAGCTGGTAAAACGCTAATGTAACCTGCCTGTTTAAGAAGGGAGTGAGGCAAAAGACCAGAAATTACAGGTCGATTAGCCTGACCTCAGTCATTGGTAAGATTTTAGAGTTCATTACTAAGGATGAGATTTCAGAATACTTGAAAGTGCTTGGTAAAATAGGGCAATGTCAGTGTGGTTTCATCAAGGGAAGGTCATGCCTGACAAATCTGTTAGAATTCTTTGAGGAGGTAATGAGTAGGATAATCAAAGGAGAGCAAATAGATGTCATTAGTTGGACTTCCAGAAGGCTTTTGGCAAGGTGCTACACAGGAGGATGCTTAGTAAGTTAAGTGCCTGCCCATGGTGATAGAGGCAAGTTACCAGCATGGATAGAAAATTGGCTCTCTGGCTGGAGGCAGAGAGTGGGGATAAGAGGGTCCTTCTCAGGACGACGGCTGGTGCCTAGTGGAGTTCTGCAGGGGTCAGTGTTAGGACCATAACTTTTTCACTTTATACATTAATGAGCTAGATGAAGGAACTGAAGGCATCCTGGCTAACTTTGCAGATGATAAAAAGACAGCTGGAGGGACAGGTAGAACTGGGGAGGTAGGGAGGCTGCAGAAGGATTTAGACCGGTTAAGAGAATGGGCAAAGGAGTGACAGATGGAATACAACGTGGGGAAGTGTGAGGTTATGCACTTTGGTAGTAAGAATAGAGGCGTAGACTATTTTCTAAATTGGCAGAGAATTCAGAAATCTGGAGTGCAAAGGGTCTTGTGATTCCTAGTCCAAGATTCTCTTCAGGTTAACTTGCAGGTTTGGAAGGCAAATGCAATGTTGGCATTTATTTCGAGACGACTAGAATATAAAAGCAGGGGTTTTCTGCTGGTGATTTATAAAGCTCTGGTCAGACCACATTTAGGATATTGTGATCATTTTTGGGCCCGGTATCTCAGGAAGGATGTGCTGGACCTGTAGATGGTCCAGAGGATGTTCACAACAATGAACCCAGGAATGATCCCAAGAATGAAAACATTCACATATGAGGAACATTTGAGGGTTCTGGTTTTATACTCGATTGAGTTTAGAAGGATGAGGGGGGATCTGACTGAAACTTACAGAATACTGAAAGGCCTGGATAGAGTGGACGTGGTGAAGATGTTTCCAATATTGGAGAGGCAAGCACCCGGAGGCACAACCTCAAAGTAAAGGGAAGACCTTTTGGAACAGAGATGAGGAGAAACTTCTTCAGCCAGTGAGTGGTGAATCTATGGAATTCATTGCCACCGTTGGTTGTGGAGGCCATGTAATTGAGTGCATTTAAGAGCGAGAGAGATAGGTTCTTGACTGGTAAGGGGATGAAAGGTTACGGGGATAAGCAGGGAGAAGGCGGGAGAATGGGATTGAGAAACTTATCAGCCAAGATTGAATGCCGGAGCAGACCCGATGGGCCAAATGGCCTAATTTCTGCTCTTATGTCTTTTGGCTATTGCAGTGCTGTGCCTTGCGTCACTGGTGGTAAAAAGTGTACATGAAGTTTTTCCTTGGCTTCATAATTTTTCAGAGAAAAGGCTGACATGGCGCTCTCTGCATCATTTGCTCGAGGTCTTAATTTTCTGAAGCAGGTTTCCAGGAAAATAGGCCTTTGCTGATTGTTTTCTAAATGCCCTGTGGTTATGACGTCTGAGAAGGCTGAAGGGATCAATTCGGCATGATAACAGAAAGCCCGTGACATTGTTATACGGAGATCAATTGTATATATGCTAAAGAGGAGTTTGAGGAGTGATCCCTGTGGGAGGCTGTTGTTTGGCTATGCGTGGGCAGCTGATTTGATTTCCAAATTGCACAGGGAACTGTTAGTTGCTGAGCATGGAGTTTATTGATTGCAGGATTTTCACACCAGCATTGGAGAGCTTATGTATCATGCCTGTAGGTCAAACTGTATTATAGGCAGAGGATAAAAAAAAATGTTACGAACAGGAGAGAATTGTTTTAAACAGCACTCTTTCCACGCTTACTACGCCTCTGCAAGTGAAAAGGCGTTTTTGCTGTCTGATTTCCTCCTTTCAATGTGGTGGCGTATTTTCCCCAAGCATTTACTTTGCAGTGGTCCAGTGCTGTATTATTAAACCCGCAGAAAACTAGAGGTAATGTGAAATAAGTTTATTTCACACACAAACACTTATGCAGAAAACGCGGGAAAGCCGTTTTTAAATGTTCACTCCTTTTTGCACTCAAAATTAAAGAAAGTTAAGGGAAAGAAAGGGTAAACGCCAAGAAAAAAATAAAAAAAAATAAAAATGGTTACACCTGAGTCCAGCGTCCAGAAAGAAAAATGTCCAATGAGGTATATCCTCGGGGTTCAGGAGGCTGAAAATGTTTCAGGGTGAACCGGCTTTCCAGGAGAAATAACTTCCAGGTGCAAGACGACAAGTAGAGATTAATGAGATTTTTTTTTAGGTACAGATACGGGAGTACAGATATTCCATTAGTTTACAGAGTAGATTAGGGTCAGCCACATTACCTGGGCAGAACTCTTTCTGCTGCTACAAATTAGATGGTAAAATGGTAGACTGCCTGGTTTCAGTTCTACACCGTAATACTACAGATTCAAGCAGGTTCGGAAGGTCATGAAACATGCCTCCCCCTTCTTCTCCGGGTTTCTGGGCAAAAGATCTATTTCCCATCTCCAGAATTGTGAGTTGTTTAGTACAGGAGGGGCTGTCCTCTAGGACAAATCCTTGCAGAGAGGAATACTCCATTGGCCAGAGCTCTGTGTTGGAAATGTCAAAGGAGTCTTTGCATTTCTTTGGCATTTGATATTCAGCATTCCCTGGGATATTAGCGCATCTTTCAATAGAAGATAGTCTTAACTGGTTTCTGAGGGTTAGGAATTCCCCTAATATGAGTAACGGCTAGTCAGAATTAGTGATTGGTGCCTTGGTCCATTTAAAGAAATAAAATAATAACGTCAATGATAGACTGATGTATATTTGTATAGATCCTTCCTGCCTTCTTTACTAGGCAAAATAGTATTCCTATATTTAGCATATTCAGGCAAGTCTGGAAACGTCAGTCATTGTGCGAGGTCAGTATTAGGACCTGTTGAACACAGCTGCAGGTTGTGTGAAAACCTCTCTGTTGAGGGGGTGCATTGATGCTTCAAGTATGGGCCTCAGTCACTTTAGAAGGATTTCCCAGACCTTAGACGTTATACGCCGCAGCTACATGGGTCGTCAACTGGTTTCTCTAACTTGGCAATGGTCACTACTTGGAAATAGCGCCAGATGTTTGGAATGGTAATTCTGCTGCGGATGTTGTCCAGTCACTTTTTTACTCACTTCCATCCCTGTGTTCCAAAGTTCTTGGGGAATTCTGAGAAAATATTCTTGGCTCCTACTGATTTGACTTATTTGGTAGCTGTTAGCACGCTACCCTCTTCCGTTATATTGTAACCGCTTGTGAATATGTATGCACTAGGAAATTCATAAGTCGTTGCATCATGTTTGCTCCGTCCATCCCTCTCATTTACTTGGAACTGAAAAAAAAAGTTTATTAGGAGCTGTGAAGCAATGACACCAGGGTTGTTCCTGGGCTTCTGGTTTGCTTGTTGGTAAGCTTCCCCTTAGTCGTGCAGTAGATTCCATGCCTGGTAGGTTTAGTGCATGAATTCAAATGGCCTCCTCTGCTCCACACCATTTTATGATGCATCCTTCATCAAGGGGCTTGAGGAGTGCCTTTGCAACATTGGCATCTTAATACATCTGTACTTTTCCTGGTATTATTCACGTGGCAAAGCCCAGGATGGAACGAAAATATTTTTCTTTGAAGTCCTTGGAACACATTTGATGTCTGTCTACAGGCAAAATCTACTGTTTCGGCTGTCCTGTAAGCGATGGTTATGATCCAGTTGTTATCTGCATCTGCTAAAAGAATCTCAGTTGCCACCCCATTGATTACAGAGATGATTTGCTTTGATTTTATGTCTGGGAGCTCTAGATCAATCTAAATAAGACATGGGCGAGCTTTGCGATTGGGTGAAGATGGTAGCAGTTGCCAGGGCCAAATCAGCAGACAATGATTGCTGTCGTGGGTCTTGAAACATAGGTCAAAAGAATACTTATTTTCTCGCCTGGCAAAATATAATGTTCTATGATGCCTTGCACTGTATACAAGCTTTCATTACTTCACGGAGGTGTAGCCTGACATTTGTTCTACCGCATGGCTGAAAAGGCAGATTTCTTGTAGAGTGATGTTATCCACGGTCCTGTCAGAGCTCGTTTTTGCAAAAGATTGGCCATCAACGTTATCCTGGTATATTCGTGTTGCTTCTCCTATTACAGGGCTATGTTGCCCCTGACAAAATCCATTTTTTCAATGGGTTTTCAATGCGTGGATTGGGGCACAATGGTAGAGGCTAGGTCGGCTTTTTTGACAGCATTAATTCGCAGTTTTTCAAGTTTAAAAATATGCTTTAACACAACGACCATGTGAATAATGTTCTCCAACTTCTAATCAACATAGACTCATTAAAAGACATCCTAAGAAATAATGAAAGAAAAAGGCTTTGTGGCCGATTGATGACGCTCTTACATTCAAAGGATAATAACTTACATGAATCAGGCCTTAACTTCACTTTACTGCCTGTCAGACATAACCCTTGACTGTCTTGTCACTCAAAATCTGTCCAACTCAGCCTTGAACATATTCGCTTACCCAGCCATCACTGCATTTTCAGGATATTGGGATACCTTGTCATGAAAGCTTGTTGTTGAAGGCGCCAACTTAGATTGCTTGGTGTGCTGCAATTGTTTTGTGATATTGACTTCAGGTCAAAGTTAGTATGCAGGCACATCTAGTAACTAAGCAGGCTAATGGGATGTTATCCTTTATTACGACAGGAATTGAACATAAAAGAAAGGATGTTATGGTTGACTTATAGAGGACATTGTTGATACCACTTCTCGAATATTCTGTGCAGTTTATACATGCTTCAGATGGTGTTCAAGGGGGTTTACTCGATTGAGATGTGGAATGAGCAGGTTGCTTCATGAGGAAACATGAGTTTGATGGGGCTTGATTTTACTGAAGTTTAGAAGCGTGAGGAGTGACTTGATTGAAGTTTATGAAATTCTAAAAGGTATTGACAAACTGGACGTGGATATGATGCTTTCTCTTGTAAGCGAGTTCAGAACAAGGGGGCACTGTTTGAAAATTAGAGCTTACTCTTTCGGACAAATGTTGGGAGAACTTCTTTTTCTCTCAGGGGCTGTATGGCTTTGGAAATCTGCCTCAGACCACACTGGAGGCGTTTCATTGAACATATTTAAGGGCGAGGCTGCTGGGTCATTTTTATGCAGGGAAGTCAAAGGTTATCTGGAGTAGATGGGAAAGTGGGATTCTAAGCAAAAATAGAACATCCATGAGAGTAATGAATTACGCAGCGGGCTCGAGGGGCCGTATAGACTACTTCTGCTCCATTTTGGTACCTTGATAGGATATTTTGTGGCTCTAAGACACTGTTGATGTCCGCTTTACGTACTTTCGTTGAGTTATAGTAGAGGTAAACTGAATTGAGTCCCCTGCATCTTTGATTTAGCTCTTCTTAGTGTAGGGTTCTAGGCTGCATGTCTTTTTATATCTGCTTGCGATTCTTGATAATCATGCTGTATGGCTGAGAAGGCAGATTTCTTGTAGAGCGATGGTATCCACAGCGCTGTCTGAGCTCGTTTTTGCAAAAGATTGGCTATCAACTTTATCCTCGTATATTCGTGCTGCTTCCCCTATTACTGGGCTTTGTTGCCCCTGACAAAATCAATTTTTCCACTGGGTTTTCAATACGTGGACTGGGGCACGATGGTAGAGGCTAGGGTGGCTTTTTAACAGCATTAATTCATAGGTTTTCAAGTTGGAACACATGCTTTAACACAAAGAACACGTGAATAGTGTTCTCCAAATTCTAATCAACAACGACTCATTAAAAGACATCATAAGAAACAATAAAAGAAATAGGCTTCATGGCCAATCGATGACACTCTTATATTCAAAGTATTCATGACTGATATGAATGACGCCTTAACTTCACTTTCCTGCCTGTTACACATAACCCTTGACTGTCTTGTCAATCAAAATCTGTCCAACTCAGCCTTGAACATATTCGATTACCCAGCCTCCATTGCATTTTCAGGAAGGAAATCCCAGTGACAAACCGCACTCTGAGAGAAGAGATTCCTCCTTAACATGGGCTTGAATGGGAAACAGCTATTATTGCACTGCATATCCGAGTTTTTGATTCCTCCATGAAATGGAACATTCTTTCAGCATCGACATTGTAAAGCCTCCTCAGAAACTTACATATTTCAATAAGATCATCTCTCATTCTCCTAAATTCTAATTAGTAAAAACCCAACCAAATCAACCTTTTCTCACCATACAACAATTGCGTGCCAGGATTCAGCCTAGTGAACCATGAAATGCTTCCAACAAAATAATTCCCTTCCTACGTTAAGCAGGCGAAGACTGTGCATTGTAGGCCAGGTGTATTCTCAATAATGACCTGTACAGTTGTAGCAATAATTGCATTTTTTCATACCAAAGACCTTGCAATCAAAGCTGTTGTGGTAACTTTGACAAATGGAGCACAGGAGAGTTACGTATCGGTTACGATCATTTATTCGGCCAGTTGCAAGGAGAGACCCACTCAAGCAGCGTAAGGTAGCACTCTTCTTAATTATAAGTGTTCAGAATATTTAAACGTTACTGGGTCACGTAAAAGAACATTTTTCAGATTCCAATGTCGTCAACATATAGATTTATATTACACAGATGTCCCTGTCAGCAGGTACATGCATCGTTTTTCCGTATTTTCATCCAGGCCGAGACCTTCCCTCCTATCTAAATTGGGCCATATTTTATTCTGCTAACAGCGGAGAACAGGGTCAATCATAATTGTTCCTCAACTCAGGTCTCCATGCTGACTCCTATGACGCCTAATTTATTTCTTTGCATTCTTCTATGGAATAAAAGCAAAATACTGCGCATGCTGGAAATCTAGAACAAAAACAAAAATACCTGGAAAAACTTAGAAAATGTGACAGCATCTGAAGAGAGGGATACAGTTGACATTTCGAGTCCGTATGACTCTTCATCAGAGCTAAGGCATATAGAAATGCGATGAAATATAAGCTGGTAGAGGGGGTGGTTGAGACAGGTAGAGCTCGATAGAGGGGCCTTTGATGCTTCAGATAATATCACCACCATCAACACCCGTTTGTCCTTTTGTCTATTATATCTTTGGCAGTCTCTTCTTGGCCTCCACCTATCACTCGCCCCCTATCGAGCTCTACCTGTCCCACCCACTCCTTTCTTTCAGCTTATATTACATCTCATTTCTATATGCCTCAGTACTGATGAAGGATCGTACAGACTCGAAACGTATCCCTCTCCCCAGATGCTGTCAGACCCGCAGTGTTGTTGATGATATTTTTGATTTGATTGCATTCTTCTATGTCCAGCTAGGCTGGTAAAAGTGTCAGATGGTGGTTTTTAACTGCTCGGGTACTTGCAGGAATTGGCTTACTGGAGATACAAGCATTGTAATTCCTTACAATAGATTCTTACTGTTCTACTATATTTCCCTCTAAAAGTCCCTCCTGTTGGCCCTTGGCCTAGCCCAAGGTAGACAACTGCAGTGCTGCTGCCCTTTACATACCCTCACCCATTGATACTGGTCAGCTATCCAGCTTTGTCACATAAAAAGGCACAGGTCAGACCATATGTATCATCTGGCACTTCAATTCAGACCTCTGACTTGCTAAATTCGTTCTCCATCTTTTATAACTCCCACAGCGGCACCTTTCTTGTGACCTTAGATTTAGAATTAATATCAGCTGAAGTTTAACTAGGACAAGGGAGATATTCCGAATCAAGATGTAACTTTAAGTTTGATCTTCAATTCCACAGCTCCCCCCACCATGTGCAGAAAACTATTTGATCTGTATCCTCTTTTAAGCATGTTTTTGCAGCATATAGTCAGCGTTACACATTGGCTGAGCCTGTCCCCAAATCGCTGTTAAGTTTGCTGGAAGTTAGGGAATTTCGCAAGCGAACTGCTTCAAAAACCGTGCTGCGTTATCCTTAAGGTTTTCCATGACCTGAGCAGTAGTAATTTCCCTCTTGTATATTTTGACCAGTTCCACCCTTGCAGATATAGCGAAACTGAATGAATGTGGATGAACACATCCGGTTGTTCCCATACTGGATCTTTTACTGTCATGTGGCAATACAAAATCTCCCATATCCCATATATGCAATATTGGTTGGTTATTTTGCAACTCATATACTTTCCATTGTGCAATTTGCTGCTGCTTTACATCCACACCCAGCTTCTTCCATCTCATATATCGATATGTATGCACATAGTACTGGGGTGGTTCCCATACTACATTCTTGCAATGTGGTGCTAAATATATTCCCTTCTATGCCTACTTTTATGGTGGAATACCATGCTAGTTAAGATAACAATCCCCCCGTATCACCCCAATATTTCTGCTCTATATAATGTCCTGTCAGTTGTTGACTTACTTTTAACAGGTATTAGGAAGGTAATGTCTATTAGCATATTGTTGTTCACTATGCATTCAGCATCCATTCTATATACACTTGTTAAACCTTTGCGCTGGCAACCAGTCAAGTCATGATCCTGATTTTGTGTAGGATTAAATAAACATTCATTAGCTAACCATAAAGGAGCTATCCCTTCATTAAATTGTCTTAAATTCCCTCGGGCTTGTTCCAGTGCCAAGGATCCATAGGTGTTGGAAATATAATTTCTGCTTGCTTCGCCGGAAATATTTTCCCTATCCCAATCAGCTTATTCATAGTCTCCGAATGACTTTTGAACACGATAGTCATGGATTGAATTAGCCTTGTCATGTCCTGGTCTGTATTTAATTTGATGTTATGAATTCACTGTTCCCGCTCTAAAAAATCCTTAAGCTTAGAGCTCAAGGAAAGGGCCTATGGTCAAAAGTTACCAGGCCGGTAGAATAACCATTGATGCCCCTATGTTGAATATCATGGCAGCGTCATTCATCAGGCTGCATTTATCCAGGTTTCCTTCGAAATGTGATTATATCCCACCATTTAACTGAACTGCTTCAGTCATCAACTCGCCCATTAGAGCCGTACAAACGACTCGAGTGTGGCTTGTGCACCACTGGGGCATTGCAATACCAGATATTTTGAAGACTGTGGGTTCAACCATGCCTGAGCTCTGTAGACGATAGGGAATATGGAGCTCCTGTTTAATTCCTATCCATCTACAAATTCATTTGAGTATGCGCCCCTTAAAATGCATACCCTGGTCTGAATAAATCTGCAAGTTTATTCCCCAGCGTGGAATTACTTCCCCTAACATTATTGGGGGCACAATGGTGGCTGAACAAAGAGACAAACCAAAAAACTGCGGATGCTGGAGATCCAAAACAAAAACAGAATTACCTGGAAAAACTCAGCAGGTCTGGCAGCATCGGCGGAGAAGAATAGAGCTGACATTTCCAGTCCACATGACACTTCAACAGACCTCAACTGCTGTTGAAGGGTCATGAGGCCTCGAAGCGTCAACTCTTTTCTTCTCTGCAGATGCTGCCAGACCTGCTGAGTTTTTCCATGGTGGCTGAAGAATCCTGTTTTGGGAAAGCCTCTATCCATCTCCGGAATTGATCGATAATATCCAGGCGATAATACATTTTTTTCTCTCCGCTTGGCGGGAGAAGTCGTTAAAGCCTATTTGTATCTGTTCCTAGGGACACCTAGGCCGAGTTTGGTGTGACTTTTAAATTTTGATGGGACTACCTGTGTTATTTTGGGCATATATTAAACATTACTGGCAATATTTGGCTACATCGCTTCCCATTCCCCGCCACCACATGCATATGTCCATCCGCCCTAACATGGCTTCCCTTCCATGATGAGAGTTCCCAAGTGATATTCTCATCAGACTCTGTTGGGTACTCTGGGGTGCTTCCCGTCTTTCTGCCACTCCCCATCCCTGCCTTCCATTGCACCCAACCCCTTCAATTGCCTTCACTGCTCTTTCTTAGAATCTCGGTGCAAATCCGTTACATTCACCTCCTCTAACCCAGCCGCCTTTGCTGCCACCAGATACTCTGGGCCAGTAGCGGCAGCCTCTTTAGCCGCTTTTTCCAAGCGCTGTTTACTCAGCTCGAGGGGTGCGCTATTTTCTGATGTGCATTAAGTTTTTATACTGTTGCATCAATGGGCATATTAGCAGCTTCTACAAGGCCTCTAAAAATCACATCATGCTGCACCTGAACTCTGCACGAAGTAACATAACCCCTGTGGCTTCAGGCATGTATTACTAATCATATATATAACCATGTATTACCCCAAAAACGTATCCACTGTCGGTATAAATATTAACATTTTTTCCCCCGTGCTATATGCAAAGCCGCTTTCAGTGCCACTAACTCTGCTATTTGAGCTGAAGAATTACCTGTTATTGTTCCCCTAGCCAAGGTCCGTCCTTCTCCATCTAACACAGCTCACCCATTGCACAGCATATCATGCACATATCTACAGGACCCTTTCCAGAACTTCTAACAAATTTTCCCTCAGTGCCTTTGGATTCTCCTCATTTATCTTCTGCGAGCACTCATGCTCGAGTTCAATACCATGTTCCTTCCCATCTGACAGCAACCCTGCTGGGTGAGTTCCTGAATCACAAACTATTACAACCAATTTATCTTGCGGGAGTGACGTGAATTTCCATGCCATTTGCCCACTATCTGAAACGGCTCTTCATTTTCCCGTATTGAGTAATTCCACTATAGTATGCATTCTGCGTGATACCAAGTCCCCAGTCATTAACATTGGTGCCTAGGCTCTCAAAGCCCAGAATGCGCAGTCAAGTGCTGCTATGCACCTAGACATCCTGCCAGTCACAGGCGACTGCTTTGTTGAAAAATACCCTTGCCGCAGGGGTTCCACAATAGACTGGCTATTATCTGCCAGGCAATGTGCGATACGTTGAGACACGCAGAATCGGATTATGGTAGCGTAGTGATACAATGTTGATATGATCTTTTTATTGCTCAGAAACTGCAAGGGGACATATGGGATCCTGGCCTTCCACTCCCCCTCCTGTAGACTAAATATCAATCTGGATCTCCGCCCTTCCTTACAGTTCCTACACAACAACCCCATATTAGCAGGCACCTTTCACCAACTCCTACCTTCCCTGGCCATGTGTCCCTCCTTTCCACAATTAACAGATTTTATCCCTCAACTATCCACTGCCACTGTGGCCACTTTACCTCCGTAGCGGCCAACCCTATGGCCCAATGCATAATGTCCAGGCAGTTTCCTCCTACTGAGAGGTCCATCCTGATATTCGGACCTGAACCTTTCCTTCAATATTTTCAGGGAAATCCCCTCATCTCGCACGGGATGTGGTTGTCCTGAGGATTGTACATATATTTCACACTTCCATTCTTCATGGAACATTACGGACTCACTCTTCTTATGTACCACGGACTTTACTCAACTGCAGTTCATTTCTTGCACCCCCAAGGCTTCCTTATCTGCTACCTTACAGTCCTTGGTTGTCCCCAGGCTTCACACAATCACCACTCCGAAAGTTCAGGGGCAATCTTCCCCAAATATCCTCTGGGCATTTGGCCATTGCCACTAAATGGGTATCTTGCATTTCCCGCAGTTTGGTCCAAAAATCTGGATTGTCCGGGCAAGGTTTAAGTCTCAGAAATACCTGTTTCTCCCTCGGACTTAATGGTATGAGCATAACTTTCTTCATAAGCCTCTCAGGTATGCCGTGATGCAGTCCGCTGTTCCCCAGTCAATTTCCATAGCACTTTCTGGTTTTCCTTATGGCAATCCATTCTTATATTCCTGTCTGCCTCCACACACTTATTTTGTGCAGCCTTGACAGCTTAGTTACTTTTGGTAACTGCAGTTGACTTCTTTCACTGGGGCCTGGCCTCCCTGCGTAGCTTCAGCTATGGTCATTTTAATCGTAGCCGGCCAGCACAGTACCGCCTCCTATATTCGGTAGTGGTCCGGCCTCCATGCACGAATTTGGCTCTGCTAGTTCTCTCACCTGGCACTGCCTCCTACCCCAGCTCCTCCTCTCCTGCGTCCTCCTCCCAGTCGTTTTGATGCTAGACCATACCTTCTTGGTTACACTTACTGCACTAACCATGGGTGGTAAATAAACTTACTGACCCACCCCACTTCGCAGAGCCATCTGGAGGATCCGATCTGGGTATCCTACCTATTGTTATGGTTACTTTGACCAATCGACTACATGAGTCTCAGGTACACGTTACGGTAGTTTGTTCAAACAATTGCATGGACTGACCCTCCTCAAGCAGCTTGAGGTTAAATTGCAAGTGTTCAGAATATTTATAAATTACTGGTGACGTCCAAGCACATTTTTCAGATTCCATTGTCGTCAACATGTAGGTTTACATTTAACATTTACCCCTGGTAGCAGGTACATACATCGTATATCCCTATTTTCACCAGGCAGAGACCTTTCTCCCAATCTTAACTAGGACCATCTGTTCTTCCCCTGTCTATGGAAAACAGGCTCAATCTTAGTTACTTTTCAACCTAAGTCTCCAGACTTACCCCTAGGATACCAATTATTTGCATTCTTCTATGTCAAGCCTGCCCCCCAGGACTTTCTGATGATCACAGGCCGTGAGGGTGTGTGCCAAGTTCATTTGGTGGTTTTTAATGGTTTATGCACTTGCAGGTACTTCCTGTTTGGAGATTCAGACAATGTTACTCCCTTACAATAGATTCTTAATGTACTCCTCTGCTACTCTCTCACAAGGCAAACATTCCATTTGCATTCTTAATTGATGTTTTATTTGCATGCTAGTAATTTTGTGATTCGATGATTTGTCTACGCTGCAGCATTCTGTAGTTTCTGTCCTTTCAGTTAATAGAATACTTTTCTACCAATTCTGCCAACCAGCACAAAGGTCAAAACGCAGTATGTACTAAGCAGCTTACGCTTTTACTTGACATTTGTCTTACATAATTACATAATATCGCATTGCAGTTATGAGTATTGTTGCAGACTCTCAGGCACCCTCCACGCCAAATGCATATCATGTGCCACTTAGTCTAATAGGCCTGCCCTATCATGAAACTGTGTACACAAGGAGATTGTAATGAAGCTGTATAGGTTGCAGGCTGAAATAAATTGTTCTAAGTATATTATTATGTCATACAGCTGCTTGACTACTCTCTCGGACCGTTCTACTAATTTCAGCACATTTCCGCATACGGTTCCAAGTAGGTTTTGCAAGTTTCACTTGGCATTTTATTCCAGGCTTGTTGCAAACTGCAATAGAAATCTAACATCCCCTCGCTTTATTTATCTTGCTTAATCGATGCAGTGAAATGAACCCCAGTGTTTGATTTGCTTTATGGTGATCTTATAGGCCTACATTGATACCTCTTTTGGTTTGTTTGCCTTCATACCTCGATCGTATTTCTCCAATATCTCATGTTTATTTTTGCTATTGATTGCATTGATGATCCCGTTATTAATCCAACCAAAATATAACACATCGGTCGTACTCATTTAACTTGTCGTACACTCGCACAATAGTTACAAAACAAAATTAGAGCATTTGGCACCTCCTGTCTTGTCCGAAATCCAGACGTTCCATAAAGCTAACTAACCTGTTTGGAAGTATATTTGCCAAATTGTATGGTGAACCTGCAAGTGTTATCTTGAACAATCTATCATTTGTGTTAAACATATCTCCACGTATTTTCACCTGATAATTCTAAATTCTCTTCAACACAGAATCAGAGCATGGTTACAGCGAAGAAGGATGTCGTTCAGATCGTTGTGCCTCTGCCAACTCTCTGCAGTTACAAATCAAATTGTGCCACTCTTCCGCCATTGCACATAAATCTACACATCTATTCATTTATAAATATTCAGTTTAAGATAACATATTGATACGAGTCCTTTTTGATTTTCTCGATTGAAACTGCATCAAACATAATTTAAGAGGTAAAAGCAGAAAACTGCAGATGCTGGAAATACAAAACAAAAACAGAATTACCTGGAAAAACTAAGCAGGTCTGGCAGTATTGGTGGAGAAGAAAAGAGTTGACGTTTCGAGTCCTCATGACCCTTCAAAATAACTGAGTGAATCTAAGGAGAGGAGTGAAATATAATGAAATATAAGCTAGTTTAAGGTGGAGGGGGGGAGGGGGGGGGTTGTGTGGGGGAGAGAAGTAGGGGGTTTGTGGTTGTAGGGACAAGCAAGCAGTGATAGGAGCAGATAATCAAAAGATGTCACAGCCAAAAGAACAAAGAACACAGAGCTGTTGAAGGTGGTGATATTATCTAAACGAATATGCTTATTAAGAATGGATGGTAGGACACTCAAGGTACAGCGCTAGTGGGGTTGGGCTGGAAAGGCTAATAGGGCATAAAATATTTTAAAAATAATGGAAACAGGTAGGGAAAGAAAAATCTACATAAATTATTGGAAAAAAAAACAAAAGAAAGGGGGAAGAAACAGAAAGGGGTTGGGGATGGAGGAGGGAGTTCAAGATCTAAAGTTGTTGAATTCATATTCTGTCTGGAAGGCTGTAAAGTGCCTAGTCAGAAGATGAGGTGCTGTTCCTTCAGTTTGTGTTGGGCTTCACTGGAACAATGCAGCTAGCCAAGGAGAGATATGTGGGCAAGAGAGCAGGGTGGAGTGTTAAATTGGCAAGCGACAGGGAGGTTTGGGTCACTTTTGCGGACAGATGCAGGTGTTCTGCAAAGCAGTCACCCAGTTTACGTTTGGTCTCTCCAATGTAGAGGAGACTGCATTGGACACAACGAATGCAGTAGACTAAGTTGGGGGAAATGTAAGTGAAATGCTGTTTCACTTGAAAGGAGTGTTTTCACCCTTGGGCGGTGAGGAGAGAGGAAGTGAAGGGGCAGGTGTGGCATACATTGTGTGGGCATGGGGTGGTGCCATAGGTGGGGTTTGAGGAGTAGGGGGTGATGGAGGAGTGGACCAGGGTGTCCTGGAGGGAAAGATCCCTACAGAATGCTGCCGTGGGGGGGGGGGGGGGGTTGGCGGTTGAAGGGAAGATGTGTTTGATGGTGGCATCATGCTGGTGTTGGCGGAAATGGCAGAGAATTGATCCTTTGAATGTGGAGGCTGGTGGGGTGATGATTGAGGCAAAGTGGGACCCTATCATGTTTGTGGGAGGGAGGAGAAGGCATGAGGGTGGATGTGCGGGCGATGGGCCGGACACGGTTGAGCACCCTGTCAACAACCGTGGGTGGAAATCCTCGGTGAAGGAAGAAGGAGGACATGTCAGAGGAACTGTTTTTGAAGGTAGCATCATCAGAGCAGATGAGACGGAGGCGAAGGAACTGAAAGAATAGGATGAAGTCTTTACAGGAAGCGGGGTGTGAGGAGCTGTAGTCAAGGTAGCTGTGGGAGTCAGTAGCCTTGTAATGGATATTGGTGGACAGTCTATCACCAGAGATTGAGACAGATAGGTCAAGGAAGGGAAGGGAAGTGTCAGAGATGGACCATGTTAAAATGTTCGAGGGGTGGAGATTGGAAGCAAAATTTAAAACATTTTCCATGTCCCAACGAGAGCATGAAGCAGCACCGAAGTAATCATTGATGTACCGGAGAAAGAGTTGTAGAAGGGGGCCGGAGTAGAACTGGAACAAGGAATGTTCCACATACCCCATAAAGAGACAGGCATAGCTGTGGCCCATGCAGGTACCCATAGCCACACCTTTTATTTGGAGGAAGTGAGAGGAGTTGAAGGAGAAAATGTTCAGAGTGTGAACATGTTCAGCCAGACAGAGGAGAGTAGTGATGGATGGGGATTGTTCGGGCCTCTGTTCGAGGAAGAAGCTAAGGGCCCTCGGACCATCCTGGTGGGTGATGGAGGTGTATAGGGATTGGATGTCCATGGTGAAGAGGAAGCAGTTGGGGCCAGGGAACTCGAAATTGTTGATGTGACGTAATGTGTCAGAGGAATCACGGATGTCGGTGGGAAGGGACTGGAGAAGGGGAGAGAGAAGGGAGTCAAGATAATGAGAAATGAGTTCCGTGGGGCAGGAGCAAGCTGACACATTCAGGCTACCGGGACAATTCTGTTTGTGGCTTTTGGGCAGGAGGTGGAAGTGGGCCGTCCGCGGTTGTGCGACTATCAGGTTGGAAGCTGTGGGAGGAAGATCTCCAGAGGAGATGAGGTCAGTGACAGTCCTGGAAACAACGGCTTGATGTTCAGTGGTAGGGTCATGGTCCAGGGAGAGGTAGGAGGAATTGTCTGTGAGTTGACGCTCAGCATCTGCGAGATAGAGGTCAGTGGGCCAAACAACAACAGCACCACCCTTGTCAGCGGGGTGGAGGCCAATGCTGGGGTTGGACCTGAGAGAACGGAGAGCAGTAAGTTCAGAGAGAGACAGATTAGAATGGGT
The DNA here is from genome assembly GCF_017639515.1 of Carcharodon carcharias. Taxonomy (NCBI): domain Eukaryota; kingdom Metazoa; phylum Chordata; class Chondrichthyes; order Lamniformes; family Lamnidae; genus Carcharodon; species Carcharodon carcharias. The sequence goes on along the minus strand of NC_054473.1, from coordinate 104,144,080 downwards.
GGGAGGAGCACAGTAAATGAGATGACTAATGCCGCACCGACAGTTCTCAATGAAAAGAACAAGAGAAGGTAAGAATCCAGAGGAAGGGTTCTAGGTTGAACGGGAATATTGGAGGTGTCTAAAAGGTTCATTAAACGGGGAGAGGACGCCTGCCCAAAGAAGTGAGCACGGAGACAAAGACGGCGGAAGAAGAGTTCAGCATCGTGCCGAGCCCTAAATTCATTGAGATGAGTGCGTAAGGGTATGAAACTAAGTCCTTTGCTGAACACCGAATGCTCAGCGCGGGAGAGGGGAAGGTCAGGGTGTATATGGAATACACGGCTGGGGCTGAGATTGGAAGATATGGTGGCGATGGAGAGATTGGCTGGGCTGGAGGGTTCTTGATCAGTGTTGGTGTTGATGAGTTGTTGGAGGTGGCATTCCTTAGCATTTGAGAGAAAGAGAAAATGTTTCTTGGTGAGGCGTTGGATGAGGCGAAGAATAGAAGGTAACTGGGGGCATGCACAGCTGTGACAATGGTGTGGTGGTGCTGCTGGAGGGAGAAGTCGAGTGTGTTCATATGGCTGCACGTGGCACTGATTGTGGATCTCAGAATGTTACGGGAACAGCAGTCCGAGAAAGGTTTTATGTCCTGGAGATAACTGTAATTCTGGGTGGGTTCGAAACAAGAGGGATGGAATTTCAGTTGAAATCCACAGGAGGTAATTTGGAGATGGAGACAGTCACTGAGAAAGGAAAGATGGCTGTGAAAGCGGGTTTTAGTAAACATCTTGTAGATATGGCTGTGAAAGCGGGTTTTAGTAAACACCTTGTCGGATTTGGCTATGAAAGTGGGTTTTAGTAAACACCCATTCCGATCCTAACCACCCTCTGGCTAAAAAAAATGCGAATGATGCCATTTTTTGGCCATAACCTTAAATCTGTGGCCTTTGCTTCTCAATACTCCAAATACTGCGAATTGTTTCCCCCGATGTATTCTGTCCAACGCACTCACAATTTTGAATACCTCCCTCGAATCTCTTCTCAAGCATCTGTTCTCCAAGAATGACAAACCAACATTTCTATCCTATCTTGGTAATTGGAAACCCTCATCTCTGAAACCATCCTCGTGAACCTTTGCTGTCCCACCCAAACCCCTTCACATACTTGGTAGAGTGGTATGGCCATAACTGAACATCAGTTGAGGCCAGACAATTGTTTCATATATTCTTAACGTAACTTCTTGGCTTTTTTGCCCCATGCCTCAGCAAATAGGGAGCAATGAATAACATTTTGCTACCATCAATGTACATCCGCAATTCTCAATTTTAATGGAGCGAACTTCATTTCATTAGGCGTTATAGACTGGGGTGCTTTCCTGAGAAACAACTCATCAACATTCACAACCACATTGCTTTATGTTAGGTATAAAACCGAACAACGGATATTTTGTTTCACTGATTTCCATAGAAAAATAATTTTAGTCGGGCTCCTTGATGCAACACTTGTTCAAGTGCTCTTCTCTCATTTAAGTTAATATGTGAAGATATAATTCACCTAGACCAGCGTTTTTAGCTTCTGGAAAGTTGATTAATCTATCAATAATCTCTCATTGGTAGGACTTGATATCTTAATAAGTTTATATTGCTTTATATTATACAATATCTCCAAATATCAACCACATTTTTTGAGCTGCCTAGTTATTTTATCATCTTGTACTAAGTAAATACTTGGCAATAATTCAATATTTATATTAATAGAAGGATACAGTTTTCATTATTACTACAATCATCCAAAAACATAACCCAATAAACAGATTTCCCCCATGTATTTGTTTAACTTATTCAAGAGCCAGGGCAATAATTCTTAACATAATACGTCCGCTGATTTTTTGAGCGTTTGAATTCGGAAAGAAAAACATGGGAATGACAAAAACAAATTAATATTGGTAAAAATGCCAATGTTGCTGTTGGAGTGTCCTAACTACTCGGCAGATTCAAAAATGTCCTTTAGGAATTCGGCACTCTAACACGAAATCTACACAGTCCAGTTGCCCTGACATCACGGCTCGTTAGTCGAAGGAAATTAATAGCTTGTCATTAATGTCGTACCATTCAGCTGCCTGTTTGCGAAATACAACAAACTGGCTGCACAGCACAAATTCTCTGTATTAGTTCACCTGCGAGATTCCACATTAGTTCCCTGGGGGGAAAGAAAAAAATGTTTCTTTCATTTTGTGCATAATTCTTTGCGTGGAGCTGTAGGTTTTAAATAATGTGCTCTTATGGAAATACACAGAGACTGCTGGAACTGAGTATTCCGTTATTTCATCCGGTCGTTCAATGCTGCAACTTTTATCCATGTAGTATTTCCTGCCGAGCACTAAAGATGAACATTGATTCATTTACAATGGTGATTTGGTTTAAGGAACATTACAGTACAATTAATATTACATTCTAAATGTAATGATATGCCAGTATGTTTAAAATCGATGCAAGATCATTTAAAATGACTTTTTCATTGACTATAATTGCACGTTTCTTATCAATCATATATATTATTAACAAAAAAAAGCGAAATACCAAGCATGAAAACGTAATGATGGCATGTTTGTTTGAGCAAAAAACTTCAATAAGTCAGTTGAAATATAAAAAAAAAGTGGAAGGAAAATTAAGAAGAACTTTACCCGATCTTCATTGTGAATTACATTCCATTGAATTGAATTACGAGTGAGTTTCTCGTTGTAACTGGCAGGAAATACTAATAAAACAATGATGCCCTGAGTTCATGAAATAATTTTGATTTATCTCCAGACCAGCTAAAGTATATCGAATTATGTTCTGTCACATGTTTTAACAAGTATAATGCCATCGATATGGAGCGTTAAATAGGGCACGCTTCGCAAATTGTTTTTCAGTCTGTAGTGAAGATGTCGAAAATTCATGACAATTGATACATATTGATACCACTGCTGCAGAAGGTTTTCAGAAACCACGGCTACCAGACTGTTGATGTCAAGTAATGAATCAGCACTTGAGCCCAAATAAATAGATATGGAGATGTTATTTTTAAAATTGCTTCGATTTCATCTGTCAGCTGTACTTAACAGCTCTTAAAATCTTGGGGACATGTTGCAATCTGATCTTTTATTTCCACTAGCGTACAAAGTTACAGTATCCATTTCTAAAAGCAGTGTTGTACTCTGCTGCAGAAAATCAATGATCAAGAAAGCCGAAGTTGTTCTTACTTTTAGATGTAATTGTTTGAAGTTCCTTTATAATCATCACTGTCAACATTAAAATAACTGCCGCACCCACAACACATCTGGCGACCTGAGCCATATTGACCTTGGAACCAAAACCTGTTCCTTTCGGATAAAAGAAAAAGTCTAAACTGTTGAATATAAAACGGTAACTTAGAGGTTTCTCCGTCACAAGCGCCTTTTCCCAAGTATCGTCTTGTTAGAATACAGTACTACAGTGAAGAAATATACATCAATTCCACGTCATTATCTCTTTTTACACGTCATTATCTCTTTTTTTAAACCTGTTTACACTGACGTAACACTGAAAAATGTTAATAAGTGAAGGCGTTTACAAATTGCCATGATATATCCTTCGGAGTCAGAATTTACCAAGGCTTCCTCCAGGAGCGACCAAAGTACTTATTGTTGAATGCCTGATGACCTATGGCGGGCGTAGCACTGACAACGTACTGTTGCGGAGACTCAACTTGGTTTGCTTCACGGCTGCGTTTTGCTAACTTCTTACATTTCCTCACTCTAGACTTCCAAATTTCAGCAACTTTTCCAATCGCTTCAATACGTTGAGCGATTTTTGGCGCAAGCTCTCAGTGTGGCATCTTTAAGTGAATTTGAAATTATATGGCTGTTCATGTGGATCATGGAAACTATATTTCAATTTATATATATGGTGTGCGCGCATCAGTTTGTAATGCCGATCTAATCATTGGAGCTTTCCGTATAGCGTTCGTAGTTGCCAGAAAAATATGCAAACTTCAGTAAAGATAACTGGTTCCATTAGCACATTATCTATGATGGACGCCCGATTCTTGCATGAAAAAAAACAGAATTGGGCAAATATTTCACATATTATATTGCAGTACCTTTATCAACAACGGTGTAGCTGGCGTTTGCTGGAATTGGATTTGAAATATGATGGACTTGGCAGATGTAGACTGTGCCCGGCCAGATTGCTTGTGTGTCGTCTAAAACACTGTTGGCTTTATACAAACCCCTTTGCGTCATCTGCTGTTCAGTTCTAAATCCGGCCACAATTTCGGTACCGTTTTTATGCCATGTGAGATTAAATTCGTTCGGGTAAAAAGCAGCCGATCGGCACTGTAGTCTCGGGAAGTAAGAGGTGCCTCTTTCCGATGTCATGGTTTCAATCCTCAGGGGTGAGGGTGGAGCTATATTGAATAGAACATAACGAGATAAAGCAAATTCTCCTGCATAACATCTCCTCATTGCTGTCAGTAAGTAAAAACACACGTATCCATATTCATCGACGTCCTAACCACATTTTTTCCTAATTCTTACTGGTGCCAAATCACTTTCTATTTCACGATATTCAGATTTCAGGGGTCCATCTGCTATTGCCTAAACGTACAAACAACTAGCTTTGTAAATATAACTAACATAGATATCAACATGCTCGAATCGGCATGCTTTGTTTAATCTTTCGTAATAGCAGATCTTGCGCCCTGTGTGGACATCGGTTCAGAGAGTCAAAGAATCAATTAACACACAGAGATTATTCGGCCTATACCTGCACTGCCCCTGGCAATGCTCGCTTGACCAGCGTAGTCTTGCAACTGCTAGTTTCAATTCATTTTCCGATCATTCATTATTTTGGCATCCGCCACCCGTGTGCATAACGTCCTCGTTTTTTGCACTACTAACCTATCTTTATGAAACTCATGATCCCATATGTTTTGCTAGGCACTTTCTCAATGTACCCTACCACATCCGAAGTTTGAAGCAAATGAAAACCCCAGGTCGCTCTGTTCCTGCAGATTCTGGAGAACTATCCCGTCAAGTCTATATTCCCTCCCCATGGGATCTGCAAAACGCATAACCACACACTTCGCGGTATTAACTACCAGCTGACACTTGGCGTCATCATACTGAATTTTCATCCTCACTGTTTGCAATTCTTTTCAGTTTGGTATCTTTGGTAAAAAAATGACATTTTACTCTGAATTTCAAAATGCAGGTCATGTAGTTGTAGCAAAAAGAGCAGTGGCTACAATTCTCCAGTCTACAAAATTAATGTCATCAATCCTCACTGTTCTCTGTCCTTAAATAGTTTTATATTATCTAATAGAAAGCCATCCATCCTGTTATATGAACGTCAATAGTGTTAACTAGCCTTCTATGCGATATTGATTTGTTAAAGCTCATACGGACTTAATCTACGGCATTCGATTCATCAACCTTATATGCGACTTCATGTTTAAAAAATAGATGTTTCAATCAAGCAAGACTTTCTTTTTTGTTATTAAATATCATTAATTTGCTCAGACGTCTCCGAGCGACCGTTGATTATTTTCCCTGACAATTGAACCTGAAAGCTTAATTTGCCTGATGTTAAACTATGCGACCTGCAGCTGCGAGGCCTGTCTTTAACACCGTTATTGAATAATGGTATCACCGTTGCTACTTTCCAATCCTGTGGCTCCTCTCCTCACATGCAGGAAAGATTGGTAGGTTATGGCTGCCCTTTTACGCTGTTTCTATCCCAACTTCTTTGGCAGCCTGGGATGACATTCATCAAGGTATCCTATCGACTCAAGGCAGATCAGCATGCTGAGTCAAGGGAGCCCTAAAGGAATCCCGAAGGGAAATGAACTGTGCACCAGAGATCATGATATTCCTTTGCACTGTACGGAGGTAAATTCATGGCTAATTGATGTTTATGTATTTCTGCAGCCTCACAGTGAACAATAATTGAATATTTCAGTAAGGCATTCAGTTACGAAACTATTAAATGGGAGCAGGAGTGGGCCATTCAGCTCCTCTTACCTGCTCCGGCATTTAGTAAGATCATGGCTGATCTGATAACAACCTGAAAGCTGCATCTCACTAACGCCGATAACATTATCTATTCACCTCTATTTCAGAATATTCCAAGACTCTACTTCCACCACCTTTTCAGGAAGAGAGGTTACGCTTCAGTTGTACGGGACACTAGTGAGACCACATTTGATATACTGGCGAGAGTATTGGTCAAATTATTTAAGGAATGATATGGAACATTCATATGGTGAAAATTGAGAGTGCTGAAGACCTCTGCCACTGAGAGGGCAGCTCTTCGAAAGAAGGATAATCCAAGGTCCATAATCCAAGGATAATGCAAGGTCCATTTAAATGAACACTCGATGTGGCCAGAGCTTTCTGAACTGCAAGGCTAAGACTTTATTCTAAGCTGCAGTTTGAAAACCCGCCCCAATTGGACACTGATTGGTAGAGGCGTTGCGTGGAGAATGCATCAGTGGTCCGTCACTGATAGCTAACTTCCAGTACTCGTTTCACATTTGCGCCAGGCAGCTGGACTCTGATTGGTCAAAATATTGTCTTGAGGAAGGAACCAGCCAATGTCTGTCAATTACTTTGTTTAGTTGAAACAGGCACAACCTGTACGCCTTAGATAAAAACAAAAAAACTGCGGATGCTGGAAATCCAAAACAAAAACAGAATTACCTGGAAAAACTCAGCAGGTATGGCAGCATCGGCGGAGAAGAAAAGAGTTGACGTTTCGAGTCCTCATGACCCTTCGACAGAACTTGAGTTCGAGTCCAAGAAAGAGTTGAAATATAAGCTGGTTTAAGGTGTGTGTGGGGGGGGGGGGGGGGGGCGGAGAGATAGAGAGACAGAGAGGTGAAGGTTGGGGGGTGTGGTTGTAGGGACAAACAAGCAGTGATAGAAGCAGATCATCAAAAGATGTCAACGACAATAGTACAATAGAACACATAGGTGTTAAAGTTAAAGTTGGTGATATTATCTAAACGAATGTGCTAATTAAGAATGGATGGTAGGGCACTCAAGGTATAGCTCTAGTGTTTTTTTTTATTTTTTTTATAATGGAAATAGGTGGGAAAAGGAAAATCTTTATAATTTATTGGAAAAAAAAGGGAAGGGGGAAACAGAAAGGGGGTGGGGATGGGGGAGGGAGCTCACGACCTAAAGTTGTTGAATTCAATATTCAGTCCGGATGGCTGTAAAGTGCCTAGTCGGAAGATGAGGTGTTGTTCCTCCAGTTTGCGTTGGGCTTCACTGGAACAATGCAGCAAGCCAAGGACAGACATGTGGGCAAGAGAGCAGGGTGGAGTGTTAAAATGGCAAGCGACAGGGAGGTTTGGGTCATTCTTGCGGACAGACCGCAGGTGTTCT